>NW_024426996.1:82067050-82083715 GCF_017311325.1 Ursus maritimus
GCCCGCATCTGTGCACGTGGTCGTCCGTGCACACGCTCACGCTGGTGTGCGTGTGCCGGCTGGCACAGCCCAGCTGTGTGAGCTGGGACCCGGGGGCCTGCAGGTGGCTGTGCATCTGTTTCAAAATCAGCAGTTAAAGAAGCAGCTGTGCATCCTGAGGGTGAGTGGGGAGGCGGTGCCTGTGCTTGTCCCCACGTGCGTACACACTGTCCCTCAGCCCCTGTGGACGTGAAGGCCTCGAGACAGCAGCCATCACGTGTTTGGACACTCAACCCACTGTGCACTGTCTCCCCAGGCTCGTCGGCTGGATTTGCTCCTGGGGGTTTCGGCCCCAAAGCAGCCCCCCCTCCCACGGGCGGCAGCTCCTGGCAGCAGACAAGTCGGCCCCGGGCCCCCCAGGCCAAGCCACCCCCCAAAGCCTGTGCACAGCCAAGGCCTAACTATGCCGCCAATGTGAGTGTGATCGGCAGCCGAGAGGAGAGGGGGGTCCGCGCCCCCAGCTTCGGTAGGTCCTGCCTCGGTCTCCTCTGTGTGGCTTTTTCGAGTTTCCTGTGAAGTAGTTACAGCAGCGTCCTGCCCTGTTTGTCCAGCTCATGGCCCGACCTCGGAAAGAGTGTTCAGTGAGGCCCAAGTCTGTTCGCTCAGTGCGGGCCCCCGTGGGGGTGGAGGGGAATGCTGCGGCCAGGACATGGTGGCCAGGCCCACACTGTCCGGGAGCCCGCAGCTGTGTTTGTCGGGACGGCACATCCACGTTGACCCCAGAAGGTGACGCATATCAGCCCAAAGGGTCGTTGAGCTGGAAACAGTTCTGCGGGCTGAGGGCTGTGATGCATGCCAAGTGGAGATGGGCAGGCCGCCCGTCTCTGACTGGAAGCGACCTGGCTGCTTTTCTTCTGAGGCGTCATGGCAGCACCTCATGCCCCCGGGGTGGGTCTCGCGCGCTGTGCACTGGTGGGCAGGGCCCCAGCGCGTTGTCTGTTGGCCAAGCCTCCGTTCTCCCGTAGGTCAGAAGCCAAGAGTGTCCGAGAGCGACTTTGAGGACCTGCTGTCCGACCAGGGCTTCTCCTCCAAGGCCGACAGGAAGGGGCCCAGGACCATGGCTGAGATGCGGAGGCAGGAGCAGGCAAGGGACGCGGACCCACTCAAGCTGAAGGTGAGGGCGGGCTGGGTGCCCCGGGTCTGCGGGTGGGGCGGCTTCACCCGGAGCCAGCCCGCAGCCGCCTCGTGAGACTCCCGACTCCCGGATCCAAGAGGGTCTGTCTTAGTCCAGTGCGCTCGCAGAGATGGCAGCTTCTGTTTAGACCTGGGTGTGCTGTTGGACGTGGTACAGGCTGACTAAGTGCTTCGCTGCTCTGGAGACCTGACCACATGTAACCCCAGACAGGGCACGGGGTGACGAGGGCCATCTGCTGTCCAGGCTGGCCTGAGACACAGCACTGCCGAGCGGTCGGGGGCCCTCTCTGCAGGACGGGTTCACCGCGCAGCTCTGCGGGCCGTCTCGTCCTCTGCAGTGTGTCGCCAAGCCCAGGGAGTGGTGTCAACTGACAGAAACTTGGGTGTCGGGTCTGTGTCTGGGCCGAGCATCGCACGGTCAGAGCCTTGCTCTGTGTGGTGGGTAGTGTGGGGCCATCGGAAGGATGGTCAGCGGCTTGGCAAGTGGGGGGAAAGAGGCCCTGATCTCTGTCTGCGGTCCACTCTCCGCAGCTCCTGGAGTGGACCGAGGGCAAGGAGAGGAACATCCGCGCACTGCTGTCCACCCTGCACACCGTGTTGTGGGATGGCGAGAGCCGCTGGACGCCCGTGGGCATGGCCGACCTGGTGACCCCGGGGCAGGTGAAGAAACATTACCGCCGTGCTGTGCTGGTGGTCCACCCAGACAAGGTGAGCACTGGGCAGGGGTGCGGGGGCAGGATTGGGGGTGGGGGGAGGATGGGGTGCCGGGAGCAGGTCTAAGGCCTCCTCCCCCCTGGTCCCGCCCCCAGGCCGCAGGGCAGCCCTACGAGCAGTACGCCAAGATGATCTTCATGGAGCTGAATGACGCGTGGGCCGAGTTCGAGAGCCAGGGCTCCCGGCCCCTCTTCTGAGCCCATTGTGGTCGAGGCTGTGCGTGTGGCTCACAGAGCCGGAAGCTGCTGAGCTCGACCTCCAGGGTCCCGTCTGTGGCCGTCGTGGCGTGGGCTACCGTGGCCACACCCGGATCGCTGTGCCCACCATGCTCAGTGGGCCTGGAACAGACGCCGCTCCCCGGCATGAGAAGAAAAAGCATTCCAAAGCCTCTGATTTTCCTTTTCTTTTTTTAGTCCCAAAGGAAACGTGTTGATTACGCTCCCCCCATAACTGTCACGGTTTGTGATTCATTTCATTCTGTCCAGTGGCCGTGGCCTCGAGAGCGCCTCTGCTCGTGGTAGAGTGCGCTGCTCAGCTGTCCTGCCCTGAACCCCGTGCGTGAACACTCCCTCTGTGTGTGATCAGCCTGGCGACCGCCTGTACATAATTAAACTATTTTCTGATGACGCTTGTCTTGGCGCCGTGTGACCTTCTCTGCGCAGCAGTGCCATCATCGGGCTCGTCTCGGCCCCGACCACGGAGATGAGTGCAGGAACCTTGGCTGGCGAGCAGCGAATTCGGGCCTCTGTGGGCCTCCGGGCAGCATGGCTTAGGGTGTACGGGTCGGCCCTCACCGTGAGCACTGGACAGGCCCCACAGTCACTGCACGTGCCCAGAACAGATACGCCAGTGCTGGCCCGTGTCCTCGTCCCGCTGGGTCCCCCCTCTGCAGAGGGGGGCGGACACGGGCCCTTCGGATGCTGTTGTTGAGGAAATCCAAAACGAGAGCTTTCTTTGATGAGAAGCCTGTTGAGGAAGCGCCGGGTGTTCGGTCCCACGCGGTCACTGTGCGTGCGGGCTTGGGGCCTTGGTCAGAAGTGACTTTAGAAGCGCCTGGGGTCATCCTGCTCCTGCCCTGGGCTGGCCCGGGCCGAAGCTGCCACTCCGTCCAGTCAGTGCTGCAGGCCTCGGAGAGCTCGTGTGCGGTCGGTCCCTCTTTATGGAGTCCAGTGCGATGCTGGAGAGGAAGAGGATTCCGTGGACTGGAGGGGTACAGCCTCCGTCCCGTGTCCTGTTGCATGGGTGGGATGCAGGAGTTGGTGTGGACTTGAACCCTCGGTCAGTAAGGCCTGAGTGTGGACCTGGGCTGCTGCAAGCCCAGCAGCAGTGTCCCCAGAGAGGCCTCACCTAGCGTTGGACACTCTGGAAGCTCAGACCCCACCTTCCCCACCAGTGAGCACGCTGGCCCGAGACGCACTGGTCCTGAGGGTGTGTGGCGCACGAGGCCCGGGGCTCAGAGGACAGAGAGGCTCTGGCCGCCTGCCCTGGTCCCGTAGCGGGTCTTGTACCAGCAGGACCAAACCAGAGGCGGAGACCCTGCCTGCCCTCTGGCCCGTGGGCTTGGCCCCACCTCTCCCCTTCTGGTGCCCCCGCAGCTCTGAGTCTGAACTGGGGGGGGGATGGGGGAAGATGCGTCTGGGCCTCCGCACAGTCCCTTTGCAGAGGTGACGGGCTCCCACGGTGCATCGAGTGACTCAGGCTGGTGCGGGCAGGCTCCCTGTGTTTGTTACGGGTTTGCTGCTATTTTTAGTCTCCAGCTCTTTTAACAAATAATGAGCAGCCTAAGTAGCTTCAGAGATTTCACATCAAAGCCGCTGTGGATCCTCTGGCACCAGGGCCAGACCCGCCAGGAGCCCCTGCCCAGCCCGTGCCACCCTCTGGGGCCTGCAGCACCCCACCCGCCCCTTACCTTCTCCCTTTGACACTGGCCCTAATTTACTGTCCCGGAGTGACATTCCAGAGGTTTCCACCTGCCCGGCCCCTAGAGCTCTTAGCCTACAGGCCCTGGACCCAGTGTGGGGGCTGCTCCAGTGCCCTGGCCTGTCCCCTGACTGTGGGGCCACAGTGATGAGTAGTCGGGAGCCAGACTGTCGTGGGCCTGGGGTGGGGTGGAGGAGCGATTCCGCCGGCACTGCAGGGTTCCTGCCTGGAGCTGCCTCCCCAGGCTGCCCCCATCTATAAACCCAGGACCCCATGCCCACGGCACGTCTGCAGAGGATGCCCCCACCCCCAGTGATTGGCGTCCTCAGGGCCAATGACGGACACTGCTCTGCTGGGTGTGTGGCCCACACAGGACGTCCCCACGCCCCCCTCCCTGACTGCTCTCAGGCCGTGGGTGTCACCCCTGCACCCAGGAGCCAGTCAGCCCCGTCTCTGGGGTCCTGGCCGCGGGGTTTGTGGATTTGTCTCTGTGCCTAGTGACGCGTCCTCCTTCCCGCCAACACCTGCTGTGTGTTTCTTGCGGCTCCTTGGGGGTGGTCCCTGTGGTTCCCGTGCAGGGTGGGTCTGAGAAGTCTTCCGTGTCTCCCTGCCAAGGGGGGCCCCTTCCAAGGCTGGGCACACCCTCAGGCAGCGTGGCCTCAGGCAGCGTGGCCTGTGTTCTTGGCTCCCGTTGGAAAACAGCCTTGAGGAGCGCCTGCCTGGCCGGCTCAGTCGGTGAAGCGTGCGTCTCTTGATCTCAGGGTTGTGAGTTTGAGTCCCCGGTTGGGTGTAGAGATTACTTTGAAAAAATAAAATCTTTAGAAAGGGAGAAAGAAAATGACTTGAGTTCTGTTTCTGCTTCATTTCTGGCTAATGTCCATTTTTGGAAAATGCTCGCTCAGTGAATAATTACTGAGCTCCCACCCCTCCAGTGCCTGTGGCCCTGAGTCTGGGGTCCTTGCTGAGGGGCATGGTCCAGCTCGGTTGCCCTGGTTGCCTGCCTGGGGCCTTGGAACAAAGGCCCTAGTCCGGGTCCCCCCAGGGTAGATCTGTCAGGCCGTACAGGGCACTGGAGTGACAGGGTGTGTCTGCTCGGCCTGCCTTTCCTGGCCCAGCTGCCATGGGGCTGAGTCCACTCATTCTAGGGTCTCTCTCAGAGACCTTCTGGGACCCCACCCCATTCCCTGCAGCCTGTAGGGTGACCACTGGGGCCTCAGGCCTATGTCCCCGGATCCACAGAGGGTCCTAGAAGATGCACCCCACCCAGGACTGTGGGGCTGAGAATCCTGGGCTAAGAGGGACCCTCTGTCCTGTCACTAAAGCTAGCTTGGACCCCTAGCAGATGTGGGCAGACCCCAGAGGTGCCATGGGTACTGCCAGGAGCAGCCTGGGGCAGGCAGGCCGGAAGGGGAGTACCTTGGCCACCAGGAGGGCAGAGCAAAGACGTGCACACACGTGTCTGGTGTTTGTGTCCAGCCGAGTCCTGAGGCCCACGCACTCCGGCTGGGAGCATCTCCTGGGTGGCGAGGAAGGCCTGGCAGGGTCTCACGCGAGACAGACTCTGCTGCCCCATCTGCCCTGCCCACTTGTGATGGGTGAGGCCCCTCGGGGAGGAAGACCCCTCCCCCCACCCAGAGCAGTGGGAGGCTTCATTTGGCCTGGTGGGGTGGGGTGGGGGAGGGGCTTGGGGACCTCCAGAGGCGGCCAGAGGCGTGGCCACAGCCCCACCTGCACGGAAGCGCTGAGAGCTGGCTCAGCCAGGGTTGTTGATGGCACGGGTCAGGATTGAACAAAGGTGTCTCCAGGTCAGACGCGGTTTCCTTGGGGGTGGAGAGGCAGGGCTGTCTCCGAGAGGAACTGAGCCCAGTTGTCCAGACCCAGGTCACGGCTGGCCCCCCGTTTGGGGCCTCAGGGCAGGGGAGGGGGTTCTTGCAGGTGGACCCACGCTGTAGGCATGTCATTGGGGCTGACGATGTCCGCTGTTTGGACAAACACCTTTCTCTGCTCCATCATCGGGGGGTCGGGCTGTTTGGCTCTGTGTCCCCCCCAGAGGAGCCGCCGGCCTCTCCACGGCCCTCTATACCCTGTTGGTTTGGACACGGGCTTCTTGCCAGGGCGCACGTGGGCTCACACATGTGTTCATGTGCCATCTGCTCCCTGGGCACACACCTTGCTGACCACCAACGTGAGGGCAGGACGGAGGCCCTTCCTTGGAGCTCGGGGGGTGGGGGGGCTGAGTCCAGAAGCTGTCAGGGCCCTGGGTCATGTCCTGCAGGGACGGGGATGGGATTGGCCTGGGTGGCGTGAGCCCTTCCAGAGAGGCAGCCCCCGGCAGAGCCTGGCTGGCGAGGATTCACTGCCAGAAAAGACCTGGGAAGGACAGGAAGGTCCTGCGTCATGCCGGTGCAGTGACCTTTGGACAGAGGGGGCTCTGGTGCTGAGCTCCCAGGCTCTGTTGCACCCTTCACACACGCAGGCCTTCGGGGCACCGTCAGAGCCAAGAGCGTGGACCACGCCCCGGCTCTTCTCAGGTGCAGGCCGGACACCGGTCTCAGAAATGGAGGGACTGTCCACCCCTGCCTGCCATGGTCCCAAGGACTTCTACTAGGAAGGCCCCCACCCATCTCTCGGCAAGCTGTGCCCTGCGGTTGGGGGACTGTCCTGGGCCCCAGTCTGGTGGGGAGAAAGGTGTTGGGGGAGGATAGCATCCAACTGTGGCCAGCCCAGCCCCCCCTGCTGCTCCAACAGCCCCAGCACCCACTCTTGGCCTCCTTCCCCCAGGGTGGCCCCTCCACACCTGCAGCCTCGGCTGGACTGCCTACCTGGGGAACCTGTCTCCTTGCCCATAGTGGGCTGTGCAAGCAGGGTCCCTTGGCTCCATTGTCCCCCAACCCCAAGCTGCACCCTCAACCCTGGTTCTGCCTGACCCCGCAGCCAGGATTCACACCCTCGTCCAGGTGGGTCTGACCCTAGCAGACACTCCTCCAGCCACAGCCCCTGGGCTGTTTGCCTTGGGGAATCCGTGTGGGCTGGCGAGGGGCCTCTGGATGTGGAGATCACAGGGTTGGGGTGGGAGACCGGCCAAGTGGATGGCCATCCATCAGCTGTCCACAAGGGCTGAGGTCAGTGTCAGAGTCTGGGCCTCTATTCAGTCCTCGTCCCCCACTTGGCACCCCTTACGAGCCACACGTCCTAGCTCCAGGCTCACCTGCTGGGTGAAGCTGCCAGGGGGGCATGAGGCCAGTGCTGGCCAGGGGCTGACGGGTCAGTGCAAAGGGGACGCCTGTCCTCAAGGACGGGCTCTGCTTGCGTCGTCACGGCTGGAGGCTGAGCCAGGGGGTGCAGCCCGGGGCCCCTGCCACAGCTCACGTGTTCAGCCACCTCAGCGTCAGGCAGGAAATCAAGCCGTTGTCTGTATGAAGTCTACTAGCTGCCCTTTGAAGCAGCAGAGTCTGACTGACCAGACGGTCCCCAGACCAGCAGCCACCCAGATGCCCCAGGGGAACGGGGTGGGGGTGAGCCCCTATCACGGCAAGCTGAGGACACACACATCCCCAGAGGTCACAGAAGGAGCCATGGAGCCTGGCGGCCGCATCTCCACCACACCCAGCTCCTGGCCAGCTCTGTCCAGGCCTCTGTGAAAACAGGTGGATGGCCGGGCCGCCGCCAGGCCTCTGCCCTCTCAGGCCCTGCTTACCCCTTCCCAGGAGCTGGAGAGAAGGGGGCAGAGACACACGGAAGGAGCTATTGGGGAGACTCTGGCTGGAGGGGAGGACACCAGTGTGCCCACGGTTAGTCCTGCCCTGCCTGGCATCAGGTGCCATGTTGCGAGCGGGTGAGTGTGGGGTGGCCGGGGGCCTCTAGCCTCTCCTGGGGGAGAGGCTAGGAATTGGGGGGGTCCACAGCTTGAACAGGGTGGGGCACTGCCAGGGCAGCTAAGGGGCCACTGGAGGACAGTGCTACTTGTGGAGGTCACCTGCACTGCCCCCAGGCCCTGACCTAGGATTGCCTCCACTGGCCACCGGGGGCAGGGCACAGATAGGATCATCTTGCTGGACACAGGCCCCCAGGACAGGTAGGAGAGGTAGGAGGTGGTTCCAGACACTCAGCCAGGCCCTGGGGGGCGGGGGGGCTGAAGGCTAGGGCACCAAGCCTCTCAGGGGGCAGGGCCCACTCCAAGGCTTCCTAGCACCCCGTTGGCCAGGACAAGGCACCCGTCCGCAGTGTGGCCTGGTTGCCTCTTCCACGGGGTGCCAGTGGTCCACGCCGCGTCCCTGCCCTGCTGGCTGGAGCGCCAGCCCCTGGGCGGCCGAGGGGGACGGTTCGTCTCTGGAGCTGCTGCCTGCTTCCTGTTGTTTGGGATGCCTTCCGGTGTTTATTGTCCTATCTTCTTCCTCACACAGTCCTGGGAGTGCCTCCCACCCCAGGTCTGAAGTCCTCCTCCTTCTGGGGAGGGGGCACCGGGTCCTTTACGATTCCCACAGAAGTCCTCGCTTTAGGGCCAGCACGGTGAGGTTGGGTGGGTGGGTTTCCCTCTCCTGAGCACGGAGAGGGGTCACACCTTCCTGACCCCGGACAGGCAGTGTGGGGCCCCTATGGGCATGATGCAGACCCTCCCCCATGCTGGACTCGGGACTTGTTTTAATTCTGCTTGGAATGCGCCCCCCCCCAGGTCTGGGTGACACTGGGTCACTTGGCCTGAAGCCCCAATGTCTGCTGAGGCCTGGCTTACACATCAGCTAATGAAGCCCCCCAGTCTCTGTCCCCCCCCAGCTCCCATCCCCCCCGTTCCTATCCCCCCTCGGCTCTGTCCCCCCAATCTGTCCCCTTGGTCTCTGTCCCCCACCTGGTCTCTGGTCTTTGTCCCCCCGGTCTTCATCCCTCCCTGGTCTCTGATCTCCGTCCCCCCCAGTCCCCATCCCCCCAGGCTCTGTCCCCCCACCCGGTCTCTGGTCTCCACCTCCCCAGTCTCCGTCCCCCCAGTCCCCATCCCCCCAGGCTCTGTCCCCCCACCCAGTCTCTGGTCTCCGTCCCCCCCGGTCCCCATCCCCCAGGCTCTGTCCCCCCACCCGGTCTCTGGTCTCCACCCCCCCAGTCTCCGTCCCCCCAGTCCCCATCCCCCCAGGCTCTGTACCCCACCCAGTCTCTGGTCTCCGCTCCCCCCCACCCCGTCCCCATCCCCTCCTGGGTATCCCTCACTTGGCTGTGTGGTGAACCCTGCATGGTAGTCCTACCCTCTGCTGCTGTGTCTCGGGCATCAGCTCCTTCTGGAGAAGCTGGGCCAGCAGCATCCTTTGCCTGCCTTTGTCACGGCAACTGCCCCAGAACAGTGCGTGGAAAGGATGGCAGTTAGCGCGTGGAGCGATGGCAGCGGCGGGGGGGACGGAGGAACAGAGGGTGGCTTGGACTCTGCTGCCGGCAGGCAGTCCTGGTCCTTTGTCCCCTCGGGGGTGTGTCCAAGTGTCCTGCAGGCCTGTGACCCCGAGAGGGCTCCACTCTCCTGGGTGGGTGCAGGCCCAGGCTGTCCACTGCTAGGGCCTCCCCGTCCATCCCAGACCACTCAGGAGCCCTTGAAGCTGTCATGTGCGGGTAGGGTAGAGAGACAAAGGGCAGAAAGCCTGGTTGTGGGTCTCGCTGTGGTGTGAGCGTTCCCACGGAGGCTGATTGCAAGCCACCGACGGGAAATCACCAAATGTTGACCCCTCTCCAGCTTGGCGCCCTTGCTGGGCACAGGTCAGGCTACAGAGACCTCAAACTCCCACTGAGAAGGAGCTGACCCTGCACCCCCACCCAGGGCCTTGGGCCACACCCCACATCGAGGCCCGCAGGGGCAGTCCTGTAGGCAGTGAACTAGCCGCCTGACCTTCCCAGCCCCTGGACCCAAGCACAGCCAGAAGGGCAAGACCCAGGAGGCAGGAGGACCCAGCTAAGGCCTGCACCTCCTTCCCCAAATGAGCCAGTGGGCATCCCAGCAGGACCCCGGGGGCCTCACCGCACTCCGGGTGTCACCGGACAGGGGACCTGGGTCTCTCAACCACTGGGCAGCCTTGGCCAGAGGCGTCCTGCTTCTGTCTGGGGCTTGTGTTCCTAAAAGGGGTTTCTCTAGCCTGAAGCACATCTGCCAGGGCTAGCACTCTTGCTGGCTGGCCGAGTCCTGGCGGGATCAGCGTCACTGGCGGAAGCCGCCCCGCCAAGCCTCCAGGGGACCCTGTGCACGTCCCGCCCCCACCCGGGAGCCCCAGAGGCCCTCTCAGCACCCCTGCCAGCCCACGTGTGTTGTGGCTCGTGGCTGTGCCTGTGTGGGCAGGCGTCCCGTGTCCGGGGCCTGAGCCTGGCCTCAGGTCTGGGCTGGGGAGTATGGTGCAGAAGAAGGTTCTATCACGAGGACCCACTGGGCTTGGTCCCCGAAGCAGGACCAGTGGCCTCTGGGGTGGTGCAGAGTGAGTAGGATGGGGGTGGAGGGTGGGCAGGACGACTTGGGGGGCCATTTGCGGAGCAAGCTCATCTGGTCTGGTGGGCGTCACATGACAGGTTCCAGGGAGGGACTGTTGGTCAGGGGGTCAGGGGCCCAGAGCCCCGGGGTGGGCACCTGTGTGGATGTTACCCTAAGGGTTAGAGATGCCCCAGGGCATTCACCCAGCCTGGACATTTGTTTCAGGGCCCACCGTCCTGGTGACTATGGGGGAGACCCTGGTGTGACAGGTGCAGACATGCCCAGGGCCAGCCGAGAGCATCTGGGCCCAGCCCACCGGGCTCTGGAGCTGCAGTGAGGGGCACGAGGGCCCCACGGGAGGCCTGGGCTTCCAGAGGGTAGAGGCCTTCAGAAGCATGGCCTCTCTGGGAGCAAACTCATCCCTGCCCCATTGCCCTCCATCCTCCTGTCCCTCACCCAGGCCGCCGATGTCCACTTGGGGCTGTCCTGGTGCCCTGTGCAGCCCCCCCCCACGGCAGCCGGTGAGAGGCTGAATTCTGTCTCCAAGCCATACGTGGTAATTTTATGTTGGGGCACAGAGGGGTTGCTCTAGGCAAGCAGCCTGCAGAGGGAGGGGGGCGCCTCACAGCCACTGCGGACCCCTCCTTACTTTCCCTCGGCCCCCGCACTGCCCCCTTCTCTGAGCGTCTCTGAGAGGCCTGCCTTCCCCGTTCTGATAAAATACCCTGCAGGTGACCCAGAGAACGCACAAGCTTGGCCCCCACCCAGGGCTGTGGGTGCCGCAGCTGTGAGCCTGGGAGGAGGAAGGCGCGGGGCCACGGCGACACAGGCATGGGGGCTGGGGGCTGGGGGGTGAGGTGACCTTGGGCTGGGGCAGGGGGCCCCGCGAGGGAAGGCGGACAGCGTCACAGGTCTGAAGGGGGGGAGCCACCACTGTGCTCTGAGCCCAGATCCTGGACCAGCTCCTCAAGAAAGTGGGTCCACAGGGCTCCTGGTGGGGACCAAGGGGTCCCCCTTGTCTGTTGGGAGTGGGGGCAGGGCCTCTGTGGAACCAGATGGTTGGGAAGAAAGAGCATTTCTTCACAAGACCCTGACGGGGCACTGTGTGGCCCAGCACCCAGGACGGAGCAGGGGTCTGAGGAACAAGCCGGCACCCAGGCTGGGCAGCATCTGCAGCTTCACTCCTAGGAGCCCACAGGGATGAGCTCCCAGGTGCTGACCCCACGGCCAGCTGGGCCCTAAGGGTAGGTGTTTCCCACCCACGGTGCAAGCGAAGGGGTCACGGCATCAGGGAGGCACACAAGCGTCCCCCGCCCTCAGAGCTCTAGCCCCAGCTCTGATGAGAGCCGTGGTCTCACTTTGCTTTTGCGTCTCCCATGTTACTACCTTTCAAGCAGTAATGAAATCCGGCAGAACGGCAGTTTGGATGGTGCCGGCGTCCGGGACTGAATCATTCAGTATGTTAAATTATTAAGCTTGCATTTGAAGTTTCTAGGCAAGCCCGCGTGAGCCAAAAGTCCCTCCCAGCCCCTCCTGAGGGGGCTGCAGCCCCCTGCCAGACCCCACCCCAAAACTGAAGAACAACGCCAAAAACTCCTGAAGGCGCTTCCAGGGCCCTCTCCGAGCCAGAGTAGGATGGTGTCCTGGGGTGCGGGAGCCACGGCCCGCCCTCTGTGGGACAGATGGGACTGGCAGGTGCCTGGCCTCCCTGGAGGGAGCAAAGGGGCACCTGCAAGGGGCTTCTGGGGAGGGCTGGGGCAGGGTGGCCGGCTCCTCTCTTCTGCCATCTGGAGTGACTCCGTGGGGGCTACAAAGGGGACTCTGGATGGCAGGGGGTCCAAACCCAGCATCCTGTGGTCTTCCGCACAACCTTCTGGCCTCAAGGGGCCAATTTCTGGAGGGTAATGCATTTCAACAGCATGCAGAGGGCTGAGCTGGGGGCTGTACCCCGTGCTGCCAGCTAGCCAGGGTCCCACCGCCAGGCCTTGGCTGTGGCCAAACACGCATGTCCCAAATGCTAACCTCTTGGTGGGACACCCTTCCTGTCAGGTTGGCTCCCCAGAATCCACCCCCCGCCCCCAGTACTACCACCATTCCCCTCCTCTGTGCCCTGACACCTTCCTGGGCTTCTGAACTCCTGGATCTTCCTCAGCGATTTGGAAGTTTCCTGCTAAGCTCCTGCTTCTCTGTGGCTGGCTGCAGGTCTGGGGAACGGTTCACCAGTACCCAGGTCCTCTTCCGGGCACTTGCGGGGCCACAAATCCTACCACATGCAGCACTGCCTCCCCCACCACGGGAGCAGACCGGGCAGGGAGCAGTTCGCAGCCAGTTCACCTCATGTCCTCACCACCTGCCCAGAGCTGGCCCTTCTTGGGCTCCACAGCTGCCCAGCCTCCATCTCCCAGAGTGCGGCCCCAGCCACTCTGATCCCGGACCGTCTATTTGCCCTGGGAGAGTCTGAGTCCTGGTTGGGCCACCCACCTGGGCCTGGGCACCTGTGAGAACTGAGGAGGGTCACTGCGTGGGTGGTGAGTGTAGGAGGGGGAACGACAGAGAGACAGGGAGGAACTGGGAGGGCAGACAGCACCCGTGGGCCCCTGGCTCAGGGCTGTATGTGCTGCTCAGCCAGGCCCCGATCATGACTGAGGACCTCTGTACTCCTCTGTTCCATGAGCCTACACTGCCCTGACTCCACACAGGCAGGAGGACCCTGCCCAACCTGGCTGCCCTAAGGTCAACGGAGTATCTCCTGCATGGCTCATGAGGGCACCTGGGGGCATTGGTTGTGGGCCCTGCTGTGGACTCTGCTGAGGTCACCGCTGGGTCCTCCGAGGGGTGGACACAGGAGACCTGGTGGGGTTCATCCTCCAGGCCCAGCTGGCGGCAGGCGTGGAGGGAAGAGGCTCCTGTGGGGAGAAGTGACTTCTCTCTCCTGGACCATACCTCTCCCTCCAGCATCCACACTCAGGTTCTGAGCACATTGGAAAGGCCAGGCTGGGCAGATCCTGAGCTGGGGCTCGAGGCCCCTGGGAACAGCTGACCACAGAACGCCTGTCCCCAGACCCGCTTAAGGCCCAGAGCTCTAAGCCACCTCTTGAGAAGGGTCAGGGGAAAGACGAGATGTGACTCATATTCCTGGTGGGGGGCAGCCTGGGCAGGCCAGCTCAAGGGGCTCCCTGCAGCCCTGGCTTGAGTCTTATGTCCTGTCCCCAGGTGCCCCCTTTGGGGAGCACCCCCCTTTCACCTCCTGGCCCAGATTTGAGTGACAGGACCTGTCAGCAGGAGAAAGTGAGAATGTTGAGGCCAGATTTCAGGGCCCTGGGATCCAGAGAGGCTGCAGGTGTACGTGTCCTCAGCGGTAGGTGGGCCTCCAAGGTGACTAGGAACCTCGCTAACAAAAGTGGCCGCTGAGTGGAGACTGACCCTCACTCCCAGGGAGTGGGCTGACTTCCTCCATACGCTCCCCTCGGGCCCCTACCAGGCCACAGCCAGGCACCGTAGGGCCTGGAGATGGTCAACGAGGCGTGGGAGCTGGGAGCCGAGGTCACAACAGGCTGGGAGGAAATCAGCGGTAGTGGGCCTGCAAGTCTCCGGGGGCGACTGAGGGCAGGGGCGGAGCTGAGCAGGGGGTGTGGTCTCCGCGGGGTGGGGTGAGGGGCAGAAGCCTCCTGTCCTTCCTGCCCCGGGCCCAGCAAGTCCTGACGACTCAGTCGGGAAGGGACGGTGACAAGTTAATGCAGTAGCCCCAGGGTTGTCTGCCCACCAACCAAGAGGTCAGCCCTGGGCCGAAGCCCGAGCAACATTTCAGCCCTGCTGCTCTTTGAGACCCGGACCAGGCCGAGCCGCAGCCCCTCCCCATAGTGCCAGCCACAATACTCGCTTGCCCGGGCTGCAGGGTGGGGTCTCCCGACCCCCGGGAGGGGCTGCGGGACTGGAGGCGTAGCCTCCGACCTTGCGGCGACCCGGCTCTCCCCGCAGTGCGGCTTCTGCCGCCGGGGAAATCCCGGAGGCCCGGGGGAGGGGGCGGCCGCGGCGGGGGCGGGGCTGCGGGGACAGCCGGGGCGGAGCGGCCCTTGTCTGCAGTGACCTTCACGCGTCCCTGCCCCGCGAGGGGTCGCCCGCCCTCCGCCGCCGGCGCCAGCCGCACTCTGCGCCCGTCTCCCCCGCCGCAGCCGAAGGGTCGGGGGTCTCCGGCCACCGTCCCACTTAAATGAAACTCGGGGTGGCTTCCTCCCTCTCTCGGACGCTATTACACTGAAAAATAGGTCCGGGCCGGTCTGCGGTTCTCTCTCCGCCAGGGGTTGGGTGGGTTTTCAGAGTCTGGGGGCTCCCTTCTCCCGCCCTGGGATTCGGAGGGGCCGGAGAGCCTAGGGGTCGGGGTCTCGGGCAGCGCTCAGGGGCATTCGTCTGGGTCCGGATCACTGTTGCTCACGCGATGGGAACCCCTTCCCCTGCGCGCCCGGGGGGAGTGGAATGGGGAGGGGAGCCGCGACCCCCAAGCCCCAGGCCTCTCCCCTCCGGCCGGAGAAGAAAGAGCTTTTGCCAGAGAGGGTCGCGCACGTATGGGTCCCACCTGCGCTCACAAGGTGCCCCGCACGGGCGGGGGCGTGGGGGTGCGGGACCCTGTCTGCGAGGAGGGCGACCCCCGCCCGGGTCCACACCGAGGAGGTCGGATGTTGGGGGGAGCAGTGTCTGGGATTCTACGCCGCTGGGCGGGCGGGGGTTGCAGGCGCCGGCTCCGAGATCCCACCGAATCCGGCGAGGGGGCAGGGTTTGGGAGTGGAGAAGGGGGCGCGGCTCCGTCGCTCCCGCCCCCGTCCCCCGCGGGCGCCCGCCTCGCCGCTGCGGCCCCGCCCTCGTCGTCACGCTCGGACGCGGGCGGGGGGCGGGGTGCGCCTCCATGTGACGCGCCCTCCTCGCCGTGCCCTTCAGCCGCCACCGCAGTTCCCGGGGCGCCACATGGACCGGGCCAGACCGAGCGCGCTCCGCCACTGACTGCCCGCCTGCCTACCCGCACCCCGGCCCCGGGAAGGTAACCCACGCTCCCGCGCGCACCCCACTCCAGGCCGCCCCCTGCCCAGCCTGCCCCTCCCCGGCCCCGGCTGGGCGCGCGCTCGGCGCGGGCGGGCGCTGTCCGCCGGCACGGTGCTGAAGCGGGCCCCGCGGTCCCGGCCCGCGCCCGCCCTCTTTCTTGCTCCTGCCTTGCGCGTCTCCCCTACCCATCCCTTGTCCTCTGTCTCTTTCTCTCTCCTGGCGCTCTCCCGCCTGAGGGCCGCTCAGCAGAGCCGGGCAACTCGCCCGCCCGCAAAGCCAAGGGGTGCGGCGGCAGCGGGAGCCCCGGCCCGCGCGGGGAGGCAATGGGCAGCCTGGGGGAGCTCCAGCAGCACCCCGAGCCTCTCTGTGGCAGGGCCCTGAGTTCCCCAGCCCCTCAGGAGCCAGGGGAGAAGTTTGGAAGAGAATCTGCTTTGCGGCAAGGGCATCCCTGCGCGCCAGCGCTTTGCGGGAAGGCGGGGGCACTCCCACCCAGCCAGCCCTCCCCAGGCCGCACAAACGCGGGTCTCCTTCGTCTGCAGAGGAAAACACCGTAAAACACTGGATCTCCAGAGCCCTGGGCTTGCCTGCCAGGAGGGACCCCACAAGTGGGGAGGGAGGGGCATCACAGCGCCTCCCCACCAGAGTTCAGCTGACCTGGACCCTGGAGCGCCCCACCCATGCAGAGGCAGGTGGAGGGTGGCTCTGACCTCCCATTTCCATTTGTTCCCTGAAGGCTGGGTTCCCTGCAGTCTCTCCCACCCCAGTCTCTGCTGCAGGTTGGTGGCAGTGGGCCCTGGAATTTCCCCTGGGTAGAGCCTGGTCTACCTGCCCCTGAGACTCCTCCCTCAGAAGCCAAAGAGACCTCTCTGAAGGGGCATCCACTCAGGCCCCACCCCACCATAGCCCCTCCTGTCTCTTGGATGGATCCCCTACCCCCCTGTGTCCCAGGGCCCGCCAAGGAGGCAGAAGAGCCAGTCACCTTCAAACACCCCTTGGGTCGCCCCAGCTTCACACAGCCGGGCTCCTTCTGAGCTGCACTCTCCTGCCCCCATCCGTGCAGTAGCCCCCATAAGCTGGTTTCAGAAAACCAGGGGCCAGGTGAGGCCACTTTGCAGGTCCAGCTAGGGTCTTGGGATCTGCCTGCCCTGGTCAGGGTGTGGGGTGGAAACGTCCTCCACAGAGACCCTACCAGACCCTCTCAGGTGTCCCTGTCAGTGTTGGGGTCCAGCCGTAAGGGGTGGGGGAATTGACATGCTTTCTTCAGACCACAGACCCATGCTCAGGGGATGTCAGGTAGGGATGAGGAAAAAGCCCTCGCCCAGGCCTGGTGACCTGTGACCACTTCCTCTCCCCTAGGCAGAGAACTTCTGGCCACACTTGCATGTGAGTTC
>NW_024426996.1:82083725-82113808 GCF_017311325.1 Ursus maritimus
GGCGGGGGCGGGGCTGCGGGGACAGCCGGGGCGGAGCGGCCCTTGTCTGCAGTGACCTTCACGCGTCCCTGCCCCGCGAGGGGTCGCCCGCCCTCCGCCGCCGGCGCCAGCCGCACTCTGCGCCCGTCTCCCCCGCCGCAGCCGAAGGGTCGGGGGTCTCCGGCCACCGTCCCACTTAAATGAAACTCGGGGTGGCTTCCTCCCTCTCTCGGACGCTATTACACTGAAAAATAGGTCCGGGCCGGTCTGCGGTTCTCTCTCCGCCAGGGGTTGGGTGGGTTTTCAGAGTCTGGGGGCTCCCTTCTCCCGCCCTGGGATTCGGAGGGGCCGGAGAGCCTAGGGGTCGGGGTCTCGGGCAGCGCTCAGGGGCATTCGTCTGGGTCCGGATCACTGTTGCTCACGCGATGGGAACCCCTTCCCCTGCGCGCCCGGGGGGAGTGGAATGGGGAGGGGAGCCGCGACCCCCAAGCCCCAGGCCTCTCCCCTCCGGCCGGAGAAGAAAGAGCTTTTGCCAGAGAGGGTCGCGCACGTATGGGTCCCACCTGCGCTCACAAGGTGCCCCGCACGGGCGGGGGCGTGGGGGTGCGGGACCCTGTCTGCGAGGAGGGCGACCCCCGCCCGGGTCCACACCGAGGAGGTCGGATGTTGGGGGGAGCAGTGTCTGGGATTCTACGCCGCTGGGCGGGCGGGGGTTGCAGGCGCCGGCTCCGAGATCCCACCGAATCCGGCGAGGGGGCAGGGTTTGGGAGTGGAGAAGGGGGCGCGGCTCCGTCGCTCCCGCCCCCGTCCCCCGCGGGCGCCCGCCTCGCCGCTGCGGCCCCGCCCTCGTCGTCACGCTCGGACGCGGGCGGGGGGCGGGGTGCGCCTCCATGTGACGCGCCCTCCTCGCCGTGCCCTTCAGCCGCCACCGCAGTTCCCGGGGCGCCACATGGACCGGGCCAGACCGAGCGCGCTCCGCCACTGACTGCCCGCCTGCCTACCCGCACCCCGGCCCCGGGAAGGTAACCCACGCTCCCGCGCGCACCCCACTCCAGGCCGCCCCCTGCCCAGCCTGCCCCTCCCCGGCCCCGGCTGGGCGCGCGCTCGGCGCGGGCGGGCGCTGTCCGCCGGCACGGTGCTGAAGCGGGCCCCGCGGTCCCGGCCCGCGCCCGCCCTCTTTCTTGCTCCTGCCTTGCGCGTCTCCCCTACCCATCCCTTGTCCTCTGTCTCTTTCTCTCTCCTGGCGCTCTCCCGCCTGAGGGCCGCTCAGCAGAGCCGGGCAACTCGCCCGCCCGCAAAGCCAAGGGGTGCGGCGGCAGCGGGAGCCCCGGCCCGCGCGGGGAGGCAATGGGCAGCCTGGGGGAGCTCCAGCAGCACCCCGAGCCTCTCTGTGGCAGGGCCCTGAGTTCCCCAGCCCCTCAGGAGCCAGGGGAGAAGTTTGGAAGAGAATCTGCTTTGCGGCAAGGGCATCCCTGCGCGCCAGCGCTTTGCGGGAAGGCGGGGGCACTCCCACCCAGCCAGCCCTCCCCAGGCCGCACAAACGCGGGTCTCCTTCGTCTGCAGAGGAAAACACCGTAAAACACTGGATCTCCAGAGCCCTGGGCTTGCCTGCCAGGAGGGACCCCACAAGTGGGGAGGGAGGGGCATCACAGCGCCTCCCCACCAGAGTTCAGCTGACCTGGACCCTGGAGCGCCCCACCCATGCAGAGGCAGGTGGAGGGTGGCTCTGACCTCCCATTTCCATTTGTTCCCTGAAGGCTGGGTTCCCTGCAGTCTCTCCCACCCCAGTCTCTGCTGCAGGTTGGTGGCAGTGGGCCCTGGAATTTCCCCTGGGTAGAGCCTGGTCTACCTGCCCCTGAGACTCCTCCCTCAGAAGCCAAAGAGACCTCTCTGAAGGGGCATCCACTCAGGCCCCACCCCACCATAGCCCCTCCTGTCTCTTGGATGGATCCCCTACCCCCCTGTGTCCCAGGGCCCGCCAAGGAGGCAGAAGAGCCAGTCACCTTCAAACACCCCTTGGGTCGCCCCAGCTTCACACAGCCGGGCTCCTTCTGAGCTGCACTCTCCTGCCCCCATCCGTGCAGTAGCCCCCATAAGCTGGTTTCAGAAAACCAGGGGCCAGGTGAGGCCACTTTGCAGGTCCAGCTAGGGTCTTGGGATCTGCCTGCCCTGGTCAGGGTGTGGGGTGGAAACGTCCTCCACAGAGACCCTACCAGACCCTCTCAGGTGTCCCTGTCAGTGTTGGGGTCCAGCCGTAAGGGGTGGGGGAATTGACATGCTTTCTTCAGACCACAGACCCATGCTCAGGGGATGTCAGGTAGGGATGAGGAAAAAGCCCTCGCCCAGGCCTGGTGACCTGTGACCACTTCCTCTCCCCTAGGCAGAGAACTTCTGGCCACACTTGCATGTGAGTTCTGAGCCTTGGAGGAGCCGTAAAGGAATCAAAGCCATCGTCATGGAGTTCGTGATGAAACAGGCCCTGGGAGGTAGGAAGTCGGGGCCTGGGGGCACGAGGCACGCAGCTGGCCGCTGCCACATACCACAGTGGCATGCAGACACACAGGGGCACGTTCAGACTTCACAGATGCCGTCACTGCACATCCCCGGAAACACACCTGCCCGCTCCCTCCCTCAGGACAGAGCCAGGAAAGGGGGACAGAAAAGGGACCAAAGCCAGCGCCTCGCAAATTGCTTTGGCCAGCATGGGGGGTGGGGGAGGGGGGTACACTGGTGTGCCGTGGTCAGGGCAGAGCCCACCAGACAGTGCTGAGGCTGGGATCAGGGGTTAAGGAGCAGCACCCTTGCTTTTGGGAGGATAGCCCAGGGTGGGTTTCATGGGCACCAAGGGCCAACTCTAACTGGCAGGGTCTGGTGGGCCCCATGGGGGGCTTGCTCCTGGTGCACAGAGCCTTGGGAAGCTATAGGGTGGCTGTGGCAGGTGGAGTGGGGGTGGAGAACCAGAGCTGGATCTGTGGTGTCCAGCGAGGACCCCGTGGGATCCACCCAGGGTGGGGGCAGCAGTGTGCATAGGGAGCCAGGGCTGGCTGAGCATAGGGACAAGAGAAGAGGCCAAGATAGCTGGTGTGTCCCTGGCCCCCTTCCACAGAGACAGTGCAACTGTGTGTGTGTGTGTGTGTGTGTGTGTGTGTGTGTGTGTTAGGGGCCCTTCTAACCCTGCTGACTCTTATCTGAAGGGAATCCTGAGCCTGTTTGGTTCAAAGGGCCATCACTGAGGCCAGAGACCCTGGCCTGGGAGGTGGGCAGGGCAATGCACTGAGATCCACACAGGCGTAGGTGTGTCCTGGTAGAGCAGTCTGGTCAGCCGAGGCCCATGGGGCCCATTCTGTGTGCCCTAGCTCCCTTGGTTGCAACACCAGCTCCCCGGAGCTCCCTGGGAGGGGAGCCTATGGCCGGCACCTGACTGCTGTCCGGGATGTTTTCCTTTGGTGGCCTTTGTGGGCCATACCCTGACCTGGTACCTTGCGCAGCCTGGCATGAGTCAGGTGATGCATGACAAGGTCATCCTCCTGGTGCTGCTGCAGTGGCCCGAGGAATCAGGACCTTGTTGCCAGAGGTGGGGAGTGGGTACGGGCTGTTGTGCCAGTCATGGGGGCGGGATGGAGGGCAGGATGGTGGGCCCAGTGCCGCCAAACCTAGAACAGGGGCCCCATGGATGGGCTTGTCTCTTGCAGAATGGCTGCATTTCTGCTGCCACAAATTAAATGAAAAGACATTTGCGCCTGGCCCAGGGCCACGCTTCCTGAGATTCTGTGGTCAAGGAGAGGCTGCAGGTTGGGTCTAATTATAATGATTACGTCACCAGGACATGATTCAGGGACAAGCATCCTGGCACTGGGAGCAATCCCTGTTCCCACCCAGCCAGTCCCAGGCTGTTACAGATAATTAATTAGGTGGCTAATTCAGGCCCTGAGGTGGGTTTGTAAGAGACCTGAAATATCTGATTTGCCTGTCTACATGGCTGAAATTAGCTGGGTAATTGCCAGCCTGGGTTCCCTTTGTTCCATGTCAGCCCAAAGTTTCTCCGGCGGCGGCGACAGGGCGGGCTTCTCGGCACCATGAGGGAGCTGCGAGGGGGGCAGCCCGCAGAGGCACCTTGGAGCACCCCCCCCAGCAGCCACCCACGGGCGCCCCCGCCCGCTGCTGCCCCACAGTATTTGTCATCCCCCGCTGCTGAGGTTGGGGGCTGCATCTGACCTCCGGGGCGAGACCTTGTGTTTTTTCCCGTGCTTCCTTTCCCCTGGACGGGCATCATTTTGGCCTCTTATGATGAGTGCGTACAGACAGAGGGACAGAGACAGACCCGGACCCAGAGGGATGGACCCGAGAAACAGGGAGCAGGTGTAGGGTTGGAGAGAGGGTGCCCCGGACGCACAAGACAGACATGGGGAGGGGTGGCCAGAGGGAGAGGGACAGTGGGGCACAGGCGGTCTGGGAATCTGTGGGGGGTGGATGGTGAGAGCGGAACAGCCAGGTGAAAAAGACAGGGGGTCCTGAGACCAAGACTGAGGAACCCAAGGAAACGGGACCAGAGACAGAAGTGCAGGGTGTGCGGTGGAGACAGACACTGAGACAGAGAGAGACAGAAATAGAGTCAGGGCTAGAAACGCAGAGACCACATACCTGTGCAGTGGGAGGGAGGAAAGAGACGAGGGCCGGGCTCCCTCGGCCCTCCTGGGGCAGGACGCGATGAAGCCAAGTTAAGTGTGACCGTCTGAGACAGTCCCCAGCTCGCTGGGCGGCTGTGTTGTCCTGACCATGTGTCTCATGGAAGGCCTTTGCTGGGGACAGAGGCTTCAAGGTGACAGCCTGGAGCGTCCCATGTCGGGTAGAGCGACAGGGCGTCCGCAGCCCTCCCCCGCCCCGGCCCAGGAAGTGCATGGCTGTTTCCACAGGGCCCGGTCCACTCTGGGGCTCAGGGTATGATGAACTGAGTGACAGCCCGAAATTCAGGGTGTGCCCGTCCAGAAGGAGCTCAGATGCGGTGAAATCCCAGGCACCCACGGCCTTTCCTATAAGCCTCTGTTGACGGCTGATGCTGCCCAGTCCCTGTGGCCCAACCCCTGTTGAACCCAAACCTGGCCAGTGGGCTTCTGGCTCAGCCACTGCGGCTGCCGTGTGACCCTTGCTGAGGGCTGTTTCCTTCACGGGATCTGGGGACCACGAGGCCACCTGGGAGCAAGGCACAGACCGCCGCACACCTGCTACTGAAAGAAAGAGGAGGAGGAGGGGGTGCCTAGGAGTTGCCGTGGTGAAAGGGCTGCCCTGGGCAGTGAGGGAGGACAGGGCCCAGCAGGCCAGGAGGGGGCCTGTCAGGCGGGACTGGGACTGTCCTTAAGGCCGCTGTGGGTGAGCAGTGGGACTCACGCCCCCAGCAAGGCCACCAGCACTGACGGGTGGCCTCACAGACGCTCACAGCCTCACAGAGCAGGTAGGCAGCCACGGACCACAGAGGAGGGGACACGTGGCTCCTAGGGCCCCTTTCCCTGCGATGGCAGGATCCGCCCAGACACGCCAGTCCATGAGCCCCGGCAGTGGACATGGGAAGGCTTTGCATGGCGGCAGTCTCTCTTGAGATGCAGCCTGGAAGGGGCCGTGTCGAGCCCAGGGGGGCGTTTGCTCTTTGGGCCTGAGTTCTTTGAGGGGTGACTAAGGGTACCTTTGGTTCTTTAAAGTCAGACGTGATCCCCTGGACACAGTTCTGCTGGGGTCAGCACCAGGGCCAGGGAGCTGTGGGCACCGTGGGCACGCAGGGCTGGCTGAGGAGAATTCTCTTGGGGCCAAATTGTTGAGAAAAGTGTCCAGCTGTTGACAAATTTGTTCTTACCAAGAGAATATCCTGGAGGCCTTTATGTTCTTGGCCACCCCAAGACCCACCCCAGATTTAATGCTCAGTCCCTCGAAGACGAGAACACTCGCGAAGTCCGTGGGAGCCGCAGGTGGTGGCCCGGAGACCACACGAGGTGGCCATGTGCCCGGATCCGGGGCTCAGTCCTCAGTTTCCCCCAAGGCTAGGAAGTGGCAGGTGGCCCTGGAGCTCTACTCACACCACGGGCGAGAGCGTGGGCAGCTGCCAGGTTACTGTGGTTGGTGTGGACTCTCATTGGGCTAAATCAGGCGCAGTGTGGCCGTTTTGGCCCCAACAACTGGTTCGTGGCTGGCTGTCCTGTCGATCGGCCTTGGGGTGACACGGTCCACGTCCAGAGCGTGCTCAGGTCCTCAGGGATGGTGTGGAGGCAGGGGAGGGCTCCATGGAGGAGGGGGCATCTGAGGTGGGATTCAAGGATGGGCAGATGACCCTGGGACACAGCATGTGCAAAGGCCCAAGGACTGCAGGGCTGGTCCAGGTGTGGAAGACAGCAGGAGATGGGAAGGAGGACATTACTGGGCAACCGTGACCAAGCCCACGGGGGGGGTCTTCTCACCAAACACACGCTAGTGGCCCCCGTGTCCTGTGGTGAGTTGGGCTGGGGCCATCCTGGGGGTGGGGAGGCTGTCCTCTCTTGGGGAGTAGGAGGGCATCAGGCCTGTGCCTGGTGCATAGGGCAGGTGAGGGAATGGACAGCCACCTTCCCGAGGCCAGCATGTCTGAGCAGGGACAGCAGCTCCACCGAGCCAGACCGCGGGTGTATGGGAGGAAGACGGATCCTTGTCACCCTGACCTCCACGGGCATTTCACAGACACATACCCCAGGGAGAGCCTCTGGGGGCTGCTGCAGTCGGGGGGTGGGTGGTCTGCTCTCTGCTGCGGGCTCTTGGGGACCAGTCGCCAGATATGTCAAGGCTGCTGGGTCAGATCCTGGAGAAGGGAGGGCAGTACCCACCTCATCGCTCGCACAAGATGGGACCTGAAGGGCGATCTCCCTCTGGGGCCAGGAGCCCTGGGCAGAGAGGTGCCTCCCTCCATGCGCATGTTGGGGGGGCTCCTTCCTTGTCTGGCACCTGCTTCTGTTAAGCATCCTGAGCCCCCCTCCCGCGCTGGGTCTCCGACTCCCGGCTGAGTCCTGCGTGTGCCTGCAGGCGCTCTGGGACACAGTGTCAGGGACCCTGAGGTCTTTGCAGCGCAGAGGTGGCTCTTTCCCAGACCGTCCTTACCTTGCCCTCCAGGACCTAAGATCAGAGCGGCAGAGACAGCCTGAGATCCCAGGTGGTCCTGTCTGGACCCGTCAGTGTCCACCCATGGACTCTACACTGAGGGTGAGGCCAGGCATCCCCATCCTGTCCCAAACCCAGGTCTTGAGGGTAGGGCAGGTCTTACTGGCCTCCCGACCCCGTCTGTCTGTTTTGGAGTTAGCTCTGCTTATCAGGGGCCTCCCATGGACCTGGGGCTGCCCAGCGAGGACACTCCCAGGTTCCCTGGGGGGATGGTGGAGTCCCAGGCTGAGCTGGGCTGCAGAAGGAGCAGACTGGGAGGGGAAGCACCAGGATTCTGCACTGGGGAAGATGCTTTTGACTCAGAGAAACAGACAGGGAGGGGCTTGAATCGAGGTTTGTTTCCCTTACATGGAGACGTGTCAGGAGGTGGCTCAGCTGCTCCGGGGTGCCATCCGGGACCGGCTTTAGCCTCGTTGCACCTCTGGCACCCCACGAGCTTCCCTAGGCTGTCATGCTTAGCCTGCTTCTCACAGTGGCAAAGTGGCTGCTGCCGCTCCAGCGTCCCATGGACAGGGCAGGAAGAAGGGGAGGGCCCAAGGGACAACCCCTTGTTCTGTTTAGCAGATGTGTGTGTGGGATCGCACTGAGGATTTCCATTCGTATGTCATGGAAGGTGAGGCCAAGGTGGGCACATCGCCCTCCAAACAGGTGGGCGGTATTGGGGAGCTCACGGTATGGGGCTCATGTCAACTTGGGAAACCTTGATTTTCAGATGCAAGACCCCCAGACCATGAGCCCTCCAAGGGCAGGGGCGCCAACTCCCTCCCCTGCTCACCTCTGAGAGCTGGGCTTCTCCCCAGGCAGCCAGCAAAAAGTCAGTGATGAAACAGCCACATTCACTCAGAATGGGCACCAGCTCACTTCCCTGGGCTCAGGAGAGACACACGTCTCTTGGAGGCTGGAAGACACATCAGAGAAACCGCCTTTTCTCCCTAAGACAGTGAAGGACGGTCTTTCCCTCAGGAGCCTATCCTCCTAGTTGATTAAGCCACAGCTCAGTTATAAAGCTTTAGCCCCAGTGTGGGAACAAAATGGATATGTTGCACTTCAACTGATAAAGTCATTTATTTTTTGCCTTGTTGGTTGGCAGGAAATTCTGGTTGGGATTAAAGCATTCATTTTAATAGCTCCTGTGTGACGGGCTCACAGTGATCTTGCACTAACACCAGGGACTGCTTGGTTGGCTCGGGAACATTGCACATTTAATGCTGGGGCGTTAAACTAGCAGAATGAGCGTCAAGTCCGGGCAGACCCTAATGCCAACAAATTTCAGAGACTCTGGCATGGTAAACCCAAGCCCAGGTCATAATGGATCAGGCAGGGGAGCACTCCGGGTGGGCAAGGGGGAGCACAGAGCCCTTCTGAGACTCCTGCTGTTGGTCACGGGCTGCCCGGAGCAACCTGGTTCCATCTAGGGGAGGTGAAGGCCTTGGCTGGGTGCTGCACAGTCCTTCCTCCTGGCCTGCCTGCTCTTGGGGTTCATATGAATCTCTCTTTTTTAAGATTGCTTTTTATTTTTTTATTGAATTTTTTTAAAGATTGTATTTATTTATTTGAGAAAGAGAGAGTGAGAGAGAGAGAGAGAGAGAGCACCAGAGCAGGGAAGGTCAGAGGGAGAAGCAGACTCCCCAGTGAGCGGGGAGCCAGATCCAGGGCTCGATCCCAGGACCCTGGGATCATGACCCGAGCCAAACGCAGACGCTTAACCGACTGAACCACCCAGGCGCCCCCAAATCTCTCTTATCTAGGGTTGCTCTCACTTTTCTCATCTCCCAGACAGGGGAGAACATGGTTTCTCTACCCTTGCAGGATCGTCAGGAGCTCTGGCTTCCTTTTCTTGGGGGCAGGCTGGCTGGTTGGGGGAGAGTCCCTGTTCCATCCGGTAGGTCCCCTTTGGTCCCATGGGCCTGACTGTGAACTGTGACATCCAAGCTGCTCAAGGCCCAGCTGAGGGCCTGGGGTTCTGGGTTCTGAGTGCTGGGTGCTGATAGTGCTGTATGCTAGGTACTGAGGGTACTGAGTACTGGGTTCTGGGTGTTGAGTATGGTTCTGAGTGCTGGGTGCTGAGGGTGCTGGGTGTTGGGTTCTGAGTGCTGGTCTGGGTGCTGAAGATGCTGCATGCTGGGCACCTGGTGCTGAGTGCTACGTGCTGGGTGCTGAGGGTGCTGTATACTGGGTGTTTCATGCCGAGTGTTAGGTGCCAGTGCAGACTGGGACTCAGGAGGTTGGGACCCAGGTCAGGCAGCTGGCTAAGAGCAGCTCTGACAGAGCCTACAGGCAGGATGGTGTCCACGTCTGTGCCTTTTGGCACCGACGGCTGTTCCTCGCACTCCCGTGGAATGTGGCAGCCTTGTCCTGGCAGAAACGACAGGGCCCCATGCTGAGATTTGTTTCCTGAGCGGGGATGGTGGGCTTCATCAGGGCAGGGTGCTGTTCACTGCATGCACCCCAGGCCATATTGGCCCCAGGCCTCTGCCTCCACCCTCTGGCCCCCAGTGGTTTCAGAGCTGGCCAGCAAGGCCCACGGGCCTGGGGCCTCCTGGGAGAGGCGAGGACAGCAGATGCTGTGCTCGTGGCAGGAGGAGGCATCGGGGACAAGGAAAAGCTCTTTTAACAGAAGATGGGGCGTGGTCCCGGGGAACCCTCAGCAAAGCTGCCAGCCTCGGGCCCTCGAGGCTCCTCAGGGCCACCGGGACCATCTTGCACTTAGCTTTCCTTCAGAAAGAAGGTTCTGGAAATGGGGACTTCCACCCCAGGCTTTGTGCCTGGTCCATGGGGGTGAGAGAGAGCAGCCCTCTGTGCCCAAGACCCGTGTTGGGGTCGGTCTCCCCTACCCTCTGTCTATCCAAGTAGATGCCCTCCCCAGCAGAGCCCACCCTGCCTTTGGGGTCTCTATCAAGGTGGAGACATCCTGGGAGGTCCCTGAGACTCGGGGCCAGGAGGTGTGGGGGGCCTTCCCTGGTCCTTGTCCCTTTCAGCAGATGAGGTGCCAGTGGCAGTGACCCCAGGACCCATGGCTGCAGCGTCTGGCCTCACGGGCAGCACTGGTGAGCGGGCAGCCACGAGAGTGGCAGAGAGGCTGAATGGAAGGGTGGATCCCTGACGATTACAACCACCCTGGAGCGGGGCGGCCGTGCCATCTGTCCCCAAGCTTGGCTCTGTGTGGGCTCACTAATGGGCGTTTTCATCTCGCTCTTGTCTACGTTTGTCCTCTCCTGAAAGCCAAGACCAGACACTCGCCTGGCACCTGGCTCCACAGGCCCTGGGCCCCGGGCTGTCCCCAGCAGGCGTGGCACATCCGGTGGTCCCCGAGGCGAGGGGAGGGGGACTCTGTTTACGGCAGGAGGAAAATCCCCAGACAACTAATAAAGGTTTGCAAAACCACAGAAGGAGTGGACAGGCGGAGAGGTGATTTTGGCACGTTGGAGCATGCGTAAAAGCTCGAGGGGCCTCGCGGAAAATCAAGGACGTGTGTTCAGTACGGCCGCTCTGGTGGCCTGGCTGAGGCAGGCAGGGCTCTGGCCTGCTGGGAGGTGAGCAGGAAGCATCTGCTGGTAACCCTCCAGCCATCAGGCCCAGGGCCCCCAGCCCCATGGCAGCAGGGTGAGACAGGGCCCCCGGTGTCTTGTGCCTGCCTTCCTTAAGGGCGTGGAGGGGCGCGGGACCCAGACTTTGCACCCAGCACTCAGGAGAGGCCCGGCCCTGTGCCGGCACGGACCCGTGCAGAAAGCCAGCTGTCTTTAGCCCATTCATCCTCGCTCGTGACTTTGACCTGGACCAGTGGCCCGTCGGTGGGAGCGGGAGTGGCCCCGTGGCCAGTGGCGGGCTTTACTTCTCCCTGACCAGGATGGCGAGGGGAGTCCGGCCTCGCCCCCTCTCAGGGGCAGAGGGGTGAGCGTCCAGGGTGGGGGCCTTGGTGTCGTAGGAGCGGTTGGTGCGTGTGTACCGTTGCAGTTAACGCAACCGATCTGACCTCGGCCATCTTCACTTGCACCTTTTTAAAATGCTTTCATGCTGTTTTACTTATTTTATCGTAATATATGGACTTAATTTTCTTTTTAAAAACGTTCTGCAGGTTTTGGAGGCTACATGCCCCTTTAAAGCATGATTTAAGCTCTAATCGTCACGGTCAAGAACGATTCCGTGCGCTGGGAGCCCTCGCCCCCGCGGTTCCGAGGGTTCTGTGCCCTCCTGTGCCCGCCCTGCGTCCATGCCGCCTTCAGGCTCTGGGTCCTGGGTCCAGGCGTCTCGGATGCTGGTTGTCCTCTTAATCTATAAAGGGTACTTTGATCTTTGCATTCAGCTTTACGAGAGATATTTACACGTATTTACTCTTTAACATGAAAGTGGATGCTTATTGTAGGGGACTGAAATAATGTGGAAATTGGAGACGGCGCTGCGTTCAGATTCACCCGTTAGAATCGCTTCAGGGTTGGCTTCAGATCTGCCTCTAATTTAGAAGACTCTGCAAGGTCCTTTATGCTGTCGGTTGTTAGAACTAGTTCAGGGGGGTCAGGTTAGCACCAACGGGGCCCTCACCTGGCAGGGTGACTGGTTTCAAGTAGGGTTCGGCAGGAAGCCCTGGAGCAGCCTCCCTCCCTTGCCCCTGGAAGGGGGTGAAACCTGCCCCTTTGGCTGGCGGGCCGCAGGAGCCGAGTGGGCTTCGCCCCGAGTTCAGGGAGCTGTCTGCACGTGTTTCCAGCCTTCCCTCATCCTCCTGACGGGGGCGTGGGGTGAAGGCGTAATCCCATCCACACTGAACGGGATAATGTGGAACGCAAACTTTTTCTCAAGTCAGCCCACGGGAGGTGTCCTCGCGTGCGCGCCTCCCTGTCTGCTTCTCGGTCACGTGCTCGTTGGGTTCAGCTCTCTTGCAAGACCTCCTGCCCCGTGCTTCTTCCGCGGCCGTATCAGCCGCTGGGGCTGGTACCGTCATGACCGTAAATAATGTTCACTGAGGAGCCAAGCAGGGCAGCGCAAATACACTTCTTTCTTGTAAAGCCTTCGGCCTGCCCTGTAGCTAACATAGGGCTCATTTTCCGTTTGCCCAGTTTTCTGTGGACTCTCGGGCTTCCACACCAGCCAAGCAGCCCTCCCCACGACACTCGGGTGCGGTTAGCGGTCCCAGATGGACGGTTAGCTGTGTTCCCTCTGGAGCAGCTGCCCCAGGACCCTGGCCCCTCCCGCTCACTCCTGTCAGCCCTGGTTGCTGTCCGCTGGCTGGGTCCTTGGGAGCTTTCTGTGATGGTGCAGAGACAGAAGTCTCCATCTTGTGCCTTCACGTACGGTTCGCTGGGAATTGCATTTTAGATTCAGAAGAATTTGCCCCCCAAATTGTGAGGTTATTTTCTTGTTGTCTTCCAGATTCTCGAGTTGCTGTTGAATCATCACATGCTATTCTTACCCTCAGTGCTCTTTGCGTGACCTGCTTTTATCTCCTCTCTCTCGAGAGGCTTGTACGGTTTTCTCTCCAGCCCTGGCATTCCGACGTTTCGGGATTCTCGGGCCCGCTGTGGGTCCTCCCCGGACCCCGGTCTCTGTCGCCCCCGTGGCCGCCCCACCGAGGCCTCGTCCTCCCTGCCCCGGGAACTCTCCTGCGTGGGCTCTCTGCTTTCTTCTGTGCTCTCTCCTGTCTTTCATCTCTGTGTCTCTTGTTCTACTCTCTGGGATGTCTCCTGAATTTTATTTCCTAGCCCTTCAACCAAATTTTTTATCTCTACATTTGTATTTTTAACTTCCAAGAGCTCTTTCGTGTGTTCTAAACTACCGCCTTTTAAAGCGTTCCCCTGTGCTCTGTCCTGTCTCTCCTCTCTGGGTCCCTCCTGCCCCTGGTTTGGGAGCGGTCTTCATGGTGGAGGCTTTCCTCAGCTCCGCGCTTCTATTTCCGAGTGAGCTACGAACGCCTGTCTGCACGTCGCATGTGCTGCGTGGGACCCTGGGCTTCCCTGTGGGACACACGTGGTGAAGTGCTTTCTGTGTCTGGGAGCCCAGGTTCCAGCATCTTCAGGTCTTGTGTGGATAAGGCGTCCACGGCTCCACCAATGGACCCTGTGTGGCTGGATGACAGGGTCTGCCAGCAAGGCAGTGGACAGGGGCTTGGGTGGGTCTTCTCTTTCAGGACACAGATGTCCACTTCACCCACTTCTGTCGCTGGACCGTCACCTCTGCCCCCAGCGCCTGAGTCTGTGGGGCCTTGGCTTCGGCTTGCCCAGGGAGACGACTTCTCGATTCCCCCTTGCTGCTTGGGTGGCGGTGGATCCCTGTGCAGGGAGCGCAGGGCCCCTCGTGCAGACCCCAGCCCGTGCTCCCCCCACTGACCCCACAGGGCCTGGCGCCTCCAGCTCGCTGCGGATCGGCGTCTCGGCGGCGCTCTCTGTTCAGTTCTGCCTCGCGTCCGCGCCCTTCCTCCCCAGACCTGATGCCTGTGTTTCCTCGTTCTCTCCTCTCCTCTCCTGTGTGACCTTGTGTGATCGTACTTTTAAATGTCTTCACTCCCATTTCAGGGGGTTGTAGAGAGGGGTGTTCCGTCCGTCACGTTCAGCCATCACCTGCACGGGCACATGCGTGTGCCGGGACACGTGGCGCGAGGATGATCAGAATTAGCCTGGTGTGAGCTTATGTGCGTTCGCGGCTGTGGACTTAACCAACACTGACTCGTCATCACAGGTCCGTGCCTGGCTCTCACAAACCGCGCTGTGACGGGCCATCCGTCAGGATTTACAGCCTGCTCCCCACGAGCCAGACACACAGACAGGATCTGTCTTGATGCAACGTGCACTCGAGTGTGGGGACCGGATCAGCAAACATGAGGCCAAGCGCCACGCCCGGCAGAGATAGGCGCCGTGCAGGACGGACTCCCAGCGGGAGACCGGTCCTCCGGGCGGCGTGCCAGCTGGACGTGTGGGTGCTGCAGGAGCGGTGGCCTCTCGGAAGACCGTCACCTCCTTGCTGACAGGAATTCAAGACGGCACCGGACGTGCAGAGCTGAAATTCTCCTGACACACGTTCCCCGTCTGCCCTGTAAAGAGCGCACACCAATCTGCGTCCCCGACCGTGCTCCGTAATCACGTTACCCACGTGCTCCCCACGTGGGATTTCATCAGCGAGTGCGGTGAAATAGGTAAAACGCTCTCGTTTTAATTTAATTTTTTAATTTTGATTTTCATTCAGCTTCTGTCATTTACTCAGTACAATTTTTGGGTGTCTCGTAGTTGCCATATTTATGATTTGTACGTTTCAGGTGAATTTTCTGTTATTTACTAAAACCTTTCTGTGCGTGTCACTTGCCACTGAACTCTGCAGCGTCCCGGGTGTTTCCACCGTGTGTTACTGATACAGTCGGCTCGTTAGGGCCCGGGGGTGGGGGGGCTTCTTTGTCCTGGGTCGTACTTCCCACTTCCTGGCATGTCTGGTAAGTTTTCACCGGGTGCCAGACGTTCTGAGGCTCACCCTGTTGGGTGCCGGATATTTTTGTTTTCCTAAATACTTTCGTGCGCTTTGTTGCAGATGTGGTGAGGTTGCTTAGACACTTTGATTCTTTCCTGTCTTATTCTGGGGCTTCGTTAGGCAGGACCGGAGCCTCGTCTGCGGTACTTTCCCCCACAACCCAGGCCACCCCTTCCTCGCTCTGACAGGTGTGCTGGGGTCCGTGGCCTTTTCAGTGTGGGCTATTGGAGCACTCTTGTTAAGAGGCAGAGATTGTCCAATTGGGTAGAAAATCAAGACCCAACTTTGTGCTACCTAAAAGAAACGCACTTTAAATATACAGACGTTGGAGAAAGGGGATCCCTCCTACATTGTTGGTGGGAATGCAAGTTGGTACAGCCACTCTGGAAAACAGTGTGGAGGTCCCTTAAAAAGTTAAAAATTGAGCTACCCTATGATCCAGCCATTGCACTACTGGGTGTTTACCCCAAAGTACAGACGTAGTGAAGAGAAGGGCCATATGCACCCCAATGTTCATAGCAGCAATGTCCACAATAGCTAAATCGTGGAAGGAGCCGAGATGCCCTGCAACAGATGACTGGATTAAGAAGTTGTGGTCCATATATACAATGGAATATTACTCAGCTATCAGAAAGAACGAGTTCTCAACATTTGCTACAACATGGACGGCACTGGAGGAGATAATGCTTAGTGAAATAAGTCAAGCAGAGAAAGACAACTATCATATGATTTCTCTCATCTATGGAACATAAGAACTAGAATGATCAGTAGGGGAAGAAAGGGATAAAGAAAGGGGGGTAATCAGAAGGGGGAATGAAGCATGAGAGACTATGGACTATGAGAAACAAACTGAGGGCCTCAGAGGGGAGGGGGGTGGGGGAATGGGATAGACTGGTGATGGGTAGTAAGGAGGGCACATATTGCATGGTGCACTGGGTGTTATACACAACTAATGAATCATCGAGCCTTACATCGAAAACCGGGGATGTACTGTATGGTGACTAACATAATATAATAAAAAATCATTATAAAATAAATAAATAAATAAATAAATATACAGACGTAAATAGGGGCAAAGTAAAATGATGGAAAGGGTAAGCCACGCCAATAGTGATCAGAAGAAAGCTAGAGTTGGGGGCGCCTGGGTGGCTCGGTCGTTAAGCGTCTGCCTTCGGCTCAGGGCGTGATCCCGGCGTTCTGGGATCGAGCCCCACATCGGGCTCCTCCGCTGGGAGCCTGCTTCTTCCTCTCCCACTCCCCTTGCTGTGTTCCCTCTCTCGCTGGGGAGAGAGCGATCTCCTCTGTCATAGATCCTCCTCAGCGATCTCTCTGTCAAATAGATAAATACAATCTTTAAAAAAAAAAAAAGAAGAAGAAGAAAGCTAGAGTGGATACGTTAATATCACCCAAAGTCGATTTCAGAGCAGAGGATATTACCAAGGACGACGAAGGTCCTCTCCTGGTGTCAGAGATGCCGGAGGACTAGGAGGATGTCAGTCTCAACCGTTTCTGCAGCAAAGATGAGCTTCCAGGTACGTAAGTGAAAACAGGCAGGTGGAGCTGAAAGGGCAGATGGGCAAACCCGGGGTCAGGTGGGGAGACTCGGTGGCCGGTTGGACAGACGGAAACGCGACGAGGACCTACAAGACCTCACAGCCCTGTGCGCGAGCCTGAGCGGACTGACATCAGAGACTCTCCCGGCGAGGGCGGAGGGGCATTCTTCTCAGACACACACACAACAGGCACAAAGCTTCTGGGCCATGAAACAAGTCATAATGAATGCGAAAGATTTCGGTCACCCCGAGTATGTTCTCTGACCACAGTGGGATGGAACAAGAAACAAGCAACAGAAAGATATCAGGAAAATCCCCCGAATACTTGGAAACAAAACAGCACACTTCTAAATAACCCATGGTCTGAGAAGCAGTCTAAAGGGAAATTAGAAGGTATTGTAAACTGGGGGGCATCTGGGTGGCTCAGTCGGCGAAGCGTCTGCCTTCAGCTCAGGTCATGATCCCAGGTGCTGGGGTCGAGTCCCGCGTCGGGCTCCCTGCTCAGCGGGGGGTCTGCTTGTCCGGCCGCCTGCCGCTCCCCCTGCTTGTGCGCTCTCTGTCTCTTTCTGTCAAGTAAATAGAAAAATCTTTAAAAAAAGAAAGTGTTGTAAACTGAATGGAAATGAAAAGAAAAACAAAAATTTGTGGAATTCACTAAAGCGGTGTTTAGAGGGGAACGCAGGTCACTCAACACCCCATTCAAAAAAAAGAAAGGTCTCAGCTTCTAACATCAGAAACCAGGAAAAGGGACGCAAATGAAACCTGGAGTGAACAGAAGAAAGGAAATAATGAAGTTCAGAGCAGAAGTAAATGAAATGGGGGAAAAAGAAAACCAAAAGCTACATCTTTAAGATAAAATCGGACTTGTATCCAACATTTATAAAGAACTCTCACCGTTCATTCAATAAGACCAGCAACCCAGTGAAGACACAGGGGGAGCCCAGGGCCGTGGAGCCCAGTGCAGGAGGCCGGGCTGGGAAGTCAGGGCGGCATCTCGGGGCGGAGCCATGCTGGCCCAGGTGCCCTGGACGTCGTCTGTCGAGAAGGGCACTCCAGCGCTGGGGTCCTCCTCCCCGGCCCCAGAACCTCAGTCCAGTCTTGAGAAGAACATCAGACAAATCCTAATTGTGAGACAGAAAATTCCTGAAAAGTCCTCAGAGCTGTCGAGGTCATCGAACACAAGGGAAGCCTGGGAAGCTGTTGGCCAACAGGGACCTGAGGAGACGTGAGAGCTGAATGTCATGTGTGTCCTGGACGCTGGAGCAGAAGGGACATCAGGTAAAAACTAAGGAAATCTGAGCACGGCAGGGGCTTCAGTTAGTAATATCATTATCAACGAGGCTCATTAATTGTGACAAATGTATCACATTACTGTAAAGTGTTAACAGCAGGGCGGACTGGGGGCTGGGTATGTGGGGACTCTGTACTATCGTTCTCCAAAACTTTTCTGTAGATCCAAAATAAGAAGTTAATTTTTGAAAGTGTGCAAAAGCTTCAAATAGGTATTCCACCAAATAAGATGAGAAAACAGCTACTAATCACGTAAAAAGACACTTCACGGCCAAGAGGACGGTTGGAATCAGGAAAACAGACACTAGCAATTGTGGACCAGGATCCGGAGAAATGCAGATCCTCGCTCCTTGCTGGGGCTTTAATACGGTGCAGCCACTTTGGAAAACAGTGTGGCAGATTCTTAAAAAGGGAACCTAAGGGACCACACAGCTCAGCCATTCCTTGCCGGACCGCTGCCCGAGAGAACAGGAAGACCACGTCCGCGCTGTGCAGAGCAAGTCAGGGACCGAGACCCAAGCGGGGAAACGCCCCAGATGTCCGACCGCAGGCGAAGGCAGCAGCCGGTCGTGTCCTTCTGTGTGACGGGCCCACCCCGCGGTGCGAAGGGGCGGACTGCAGAGACCCAGGGCCGCGCGGACGGCGCCCGAAGCGCTGTGCTCAGTGGCGGCCACAGACCCGCCTCCCCAGTTACGCCTGTTCCAGGATTCCACTGACACGAGGTTCTAGGGAACACACGTCGGGCTGTCAGGACAGAAAGTAGGTGAGCAGTTGTCTGGGGTGGTGGGTGGGAGGTTACAAGTCTGCCTCCGTAAAGCTGCTTTAAAAATAGGTTGTGTTAGTGAGGGCACCAGTCTGCGAGGGTGATGCCGCGGCCGCGCCTGGGCCGCGCCTGGGCCGCAGCGCACGAGGTCCCCCGGCAGCCCCGCCCCTGTCCGAGGTAGGACGGCGCCTGGGCAGGGGTCTCGGGAGCCACAGGCCCGACTCCTGGAGGAGAGCGTCGCTGCGTCCCGCCTGCCTGCCCAGGGCCTTGAGCGTGGAGGGAGGGACAGGGCCGCCACCCGCGTGGAACCTCAGAGCAGTGGTTTCGGCCCGCGGCTCGGACGGCATTGGGAGCGTCCTATTTTTCTAATGTAGAACCAACTTTACTTCCCTAGAATGGACCCCACTGAGAACAAATTCTGTTTTCCTGTAGAATTCTGTAAGAGACGGCAGCTTCCCCTTCCTAAGCCTGTCTCTGGTTTAGCGTTTCCCACTGTTGGAGGAGGAGCTGGCCTCCTCTCTCTCCGCCAGTTTTTGGCATCATTCTTCTGCGGATTTCACAAAAATAACCTGGGGAATTTCCTTCTTTTTTCTCCTTTCCAAGAACATTTTAAATATCATCGGAATTATCTTTCTTAAATGTTTGAAAGAATCCATCTGTGAATTCTTAGACATAGTTCTCCGTTTTTGACAACATTTTTTAGAAAATCTGCTTCATTCACGTTTTCAGACGTATTAGGATACAAAGGAGTATTTGGTCATATTAATGTCCTTTCGCTCTGCAGCGATTTCCCGCGTGCTTTTCCTAATTCTGAACATCTTTATGCTTTCCATCTCCTTGCCCCGAGCAGCGGCTGCCCTGCCCGTGCTGCTTGAAGACCCGCATCCGGACCCAGCCCGACTACGTTGTCTTCCTCACAAGGAATAGCGGTGCCCAGTCCTGCCTCCTGCCCTGCGGGGTTCTGTCTCTGGAGGCTCGAGGCCGAGGTGTCATCTGCTCTGTGTGTTCCTGCTGCCTCGGGAACAGGAGTGCTCAGGGGAATTTGCAGCATTGGCTGCCCCCGCCCCCAGATTTTGCTGGATCAAGGCCCCCTTGCTGCTTCCCAGACATGCAACAATCCTGGTTTCACTCCCATTTCCTAACTCTTTCATCATTAGAGAGATTTTACATTTACAAGGGCCCGGGAGGTGGGGGTTGTTCCTGGTTTCACTGTTCATCAGGCCGTCCACTGGGGGCCTTCGGAGATGTGGCCTTAATCCTACTTGGCTAACGCAGTGAGGTTATCTATGCAGACTGATGGGTTTTTTTCAGACATAAGATTATACATTGTTTTAAATTTATGCCTCTTTTTTAAATTGTCATAAAATATTCATAGAATAAAATGTACAATTTTGACCATTTTTAAGTGCCCAGTCAGTTCACAACAATGTGAACGTCCCCACCCTCCATCTCCAGAACTTTCTCATCTCCCCAAACTGTCCTCATTAAACACCGACTCCCCACCCCGTCCCCCAGCCCCGGCACCCACTACCCACTTTCTGTCTCTACTTGAGGGATCTCCTGGAACCGACTGCATTTCTTCTTTTGTGTCTGCAAATCTCACTCAGCGAGGTATTTCCATGCAGGGTTCATGCAGGTGGTGGCCCGTGTCAGAATCCCCTTCCTGGTAAAGGCTGAGTAATACTCCATCGTGTGGCCGGACCACGTTTGTTCACGCATCCATCCGTCGGTGGACACCGGGTCGTTTCCACCTGTTGGTCATTGTCAGTCATGCTGTCTTTAGTTCTTTGGGGCATGTACCGAGGAGAACACCTGCTGGGTCACGTGGTGATTCTATGTTTGATTTTTTGAGGACCCTCCACACTGTTTTCCATGGCAGCTGCACAATTTTATACCCTGTTGACCCCATGGTGCACGGGGCTCCAGGTTCCCCACATCCTCACAAAGGCTTGTTTTCTACCTTTTTTTTTTTTTTAAGATTTGTTTATTTATTTTAGCAAGAGAGCCCGAGCAGGGGAGGGGCAGAGGGAGAGGGAGAGAAGCAGACTCCCCGCTGAGCAGGGAGCCTGAAATGGGGCTCGATCCCAGGACCCTGAGATCATGACCTGAGCTGAAACCAGGAGTCGGACGCTCAACCCACCAAACCACCCAGGTGCCCTGCTGTTTTTTTCAAACTGTTATTATTATTTTTTAATAGTAATGGGTGCAACGTGGCGTCATGTGGTGTAGAAGAACGTTTGACTGCTTTTTGTAAAGGTTCCAGAGTTTGAAAAGGACTCGTGCTATTTTGTTCAGGGTTTAGGTTTGGTGTGAACCTGGTTTGTAACCTGGTGATCTTTTTTCTGTCTTTAAATAATCATGAAACACGGGTGTGTTCATTATAGAGTTTCTCTGCTGGCTTCCCAAACGAAGCATCTGGATACCCACTCGTCTGCACCCGGCTCTCAGAGCGCACAGCGGCCCCCACACTCACAACCACCTGGGACTCCCCGACCTGGGTGCATCGTGACCGTGTGCCCGCGTGGCCGAGATGTCACCTTGTCTCTAGTCGTTTGCCACGGCCGCAGCTGAAACCAACAGGCCGCATAGTGTCTGTGGGCATGTGTCCTACAGGGAGGAGCGTTTGTTTTAATGGGACCGTCGTGGAGGGGTAGGGCAGTGGGGTCAAATGTTGGGCGGGCTGTGCCCAAACTGCTGTGGCCACTGGCCTTTCCCCAGAGACGGAGAGAGGGCATGACTCCCAGCACTCCCCGGCAGTACACGTTGTCACGTTTGAAACCGTCTCCAATCTGATGCCCTTCGTGCTGCCCGCAGCTCTCTGGACGTTTCTGGGACTCACGGGTGGGGGCATTTTCCCTGTGGCACGTGGGTCAGCTCGTCTCCGACAGTTATACTGCCAGATGAATCTGAATTTGGTCCAAACCCTGAAAAAGAAAGAAGGAAGCATTGTTGGTGTTTCAGTTGGAAGCGCCCGGGCCGCACACGGTCAGGCATCAGTTTCGGGGTAACTGGCGTCTTTGTTGCGTTAAGCCTGCCCTTCAGGAATTCGCAACGTCTGCAAAGCCTTACATTTAGGAGATGTTTTCTACCTACGGGTTCTGTGGATTTCTTTGTTAAACTTGTCCCTAAGTACTTGCTATCTTTATAATTATTGTGTCTAGAACGTTGTCCCATTTGTGTCCAGCCTGTTATGGATTGTGGGGCGCAAAGCAAGTATTTGTATCTATAAATAGCGCATCGAGCCATTCTGTCCTATTCCATGATGAGCTGTGGTAGGTTTTCCCTGGATGTCGTGATCTCTTTAGGTATGGGCCCATGCCACCAGCAGGAGAGGTGAGGGGGCAGGGGGAGAGGACCTGGTATCTATATACTCGCTTTATTTTCTCAGGAAATGCAGTAGAACTCCAAGACAGTCTCCTACAGAGGGTGCGAGGCCACCCGTGTCCCTCTGCCCTTGCAGCTGGAGGCAGGGCCGTGGGGCCCCTGGGGTGGCTGAGACCCCTGCCCTGCCTGTCCCATGGTGGGGGGGTGGGGATGGCGAGACCTCAGGGGGTATGGTTTTAATGTTGATGACGCCCAGTTGATTAATGTTTTCTTTTACGTTCATGCTTTTCGTCACCTATGTAAGAGATCTTTGCATAAGTCAAGCTCACAGGGATTGTGTTTTCTTCTAGAAGTTCCATAATTTTAGCTCTTATGAGTAGGTCCATGATTGAGCTTTGTGTAGGGAGTGAGGTAAGGGAAGAAATTTACTCATTTATTTGCATGGGGACACCTAGTTGCTGCAGTGCTGCTTGTGAGAAGACTGTCCTTTCCTCATTGCGTTATCTTTGCAGCTTTGTCAAAAAAAATCAGCTGAACATGGATGGCTGGGTCCATTTCTGGGCTCCGTTCCGTTCCATTGACCCACAAGTCTACCGCACTATCTCGATTACAGGAAGTCTTGAAGTCAAGTATGTACGTCCTCTAGAGTTGTTCTCCTTTTGCAAAGATGCTCTGTCTATTCTAGGTCTCCTTCCATTTCCACATGAATCTAGACTTGGCTGGTAAATTTGTTCAAAAAGCCTGCTTGCGTTTTGCTTGGGATTGCACCGAGCATATAGCCCAGCCCAGGGGAGACTGATGTCACAGCAGAGCTGCGTCCTTGAACGTGGTGAAACCCCATGCATTCTGGTCTTCTCTAGCTCCTCTCAACAGTTCTGTGGTTTTACATCTGTTAAGAACAGAAGCATAGATATTTTATGTTTTTGTCAGTGTTTTCAATGGGATTATTTTAAAATTTCATGTTCCGATTGTTTGCTGTTAGTATATAAAAATCTATTTGTTGCTTATTAATCTTGTATCTTGGGACCATGTTAAATTCACATATTGATTCTAGTGGTGGTTATCAATAAGGGCAACCTTACTTCTGCCTTATCAAACTCCCAGCCTTCTTTTTCTTTTCTTGCCTTAGTGCAGGGACTAGGTCCTTTAGTACAAAGGTAAGTGGGGTCAGTGAGAAGGAGCACCCTCTGCTCATCACCGAGCCAAGAGAGAAGTGTTCAGTATTTCGTCATGGACTACGACATTAACAGGAGAGTTTGTAAAGATTTCACTTGTGGCTGAGTGCATGGTACATATCTTTTACAATTTTAGTTTGTAATTGCCAAATATTTATTGAGCCAGACATGCCAGACACTGTTCTAGGTGTTGGGGGCACAGCCAAGAGCTGGTCCGTTCCTGCTTTCGGGGAGCTCACTTTCTGTTGGCATAGACTGACCAGAAAAAGCAAGCAAACTTATAGTATCATTTCAGGTAATGGTACCTGTGGGGAAATGAAGCTGGCTCATGAGGGCTGTTTTCTCTTCCCTCGTTTTTATTTTGGGTTCATATTCAGATCTGTAATCAACAAGAATTTGTGGTGTCACATAGGAGTTCTGGGTCATGCTTCCCCACCAAAAAACTTATTCCAGGCCCATTTAGGGAAATCTGGTTCTTTCTCCAGTCTTCTGAGGCCCCACCTCCATCCCCAGTCACGTGTCCGAGTCCTGTCTGTGTTTGTGGGGCTGCGGGTGGGCCAGCCGCTCTGACCCGATTTCTGTCTAACTCCACAGCCAGACTGCATCACAGCACAGCACACGTGAGTTGTCTGCTCTGGCTGTCTTCTTCCTGGTTCTTTCCTCGGTTCTGTCCTGGCCTTTACGGGACTTTTAGCTTTTCCGTATGCAAAATTCTTGACTTGTCAAATTTCACAGAATTTCCTTTTTAACTCTTGGGGTGTGGTTGAGACTCTCTTTGGGGAGACCTGACAGCTTCATTATGGAATCTCCCCAGCCATGAACATGGCAGGTGTCTTTATTCATTTAGAAATATTTTAGTTTTCCATTAAATTTTGTAATTTTCCCATAGATTTATTTCGAGGTATAAAACACTTTTCTCTTTTTAAAATCTGACTTTAATCTACATGTAACGTGGTATCCTGGACCGGATCCTGGAATAGGAAGGGGCGTTCGTGGGGAAGTGGTGACATGCAAGTACACTCTGCAGCTGGTCTCGTAGTGATACTTTTGCGATGACGGTATCGGCTTTGACGCATGTATCACAGCTGACGTTGGAGGAAGCTGCTCAGGCGTGTGCAGGAGCCCTTTGTACCTGTGTGACCTTTGTAAATCTAAAACTATTTCCAAATGAAGTTTTAAAAGTCAACAGTAACTTATGTATTTAAATATGCATAATTTCAGTCATGTATCATGTGCCATAAATGAACGCACCCATGGTGGTGACCGCTATCGCGGGGGGACAGGTATGCGTGAGGAGCCCCAGGAAAGTGTCTGGGTTGGGAGCCGCGGACAAAGTTCCGGAAAACAAGCTCTAGGAAGAGCAGCGAGGGCAAAGTTCCTGAGGTGGGCGCATCAGAGCCCGTCACTCCGCCCCTACCTCCCCAGGCCTTTGGAGAAAAACTTGCGCAGAGTTGGGGGGGGCTGTTATATTAGCAGGGGCATTGAAGGAGGAGGACTAGGGGCGTGGGGCTGTGGGCAGAGGGAAGGGGCAGAGCTGGGGCAGGTCGAGGCCTGGGCGGGGCCTGGCGGCTCCCACCTGCTGGCAGCTCGTGCTGTCTTGTCCCCGTTGTTCCGTGAGCCTTGGGGACTGGTTCTTTGATGGTGTGGGATTTCGGCATCACCCCGCCACCACCACCAGAACCCACTCCTGGGTGGAAAGATGCCCACACTTCATCCTGAGCTGGGGTCATGCCCTGGGAGGTTAGCCCAGTGTGTAGGGCACGGGGTGAGACACGCCACCCGGGTCTGCGCCTCCCAACCCCATGCGCTGTTTTCTCCACTTCTCACCTGGGAACTGAGGCTCGGAGAAGAGCGAGGGAAAAGGTGGGTAGACTCCGGCCCCCTCCCTGCGCTCCTGCCCCCGTGGAGCCAGCGTGGGACCCTGGCTGTGGGACCCTGGCTGTGGGACCCCGAGCCACGGAGCATACCCACCTCTGCAGGCAGGGACGTGGGCCTTGGGGTTGGGGTGGGACTGCTCGGTGTCTGTTTCCTCATCTGTAAGTGCGGTTGGCGGCTACGGGGCGGGGCCCCCCAGGCACCCCCCGCCCTGGCTATACCAGCCTGGTCCCCCAGCTTCCACACCAGGACCGAGCTGCCTGCACTGTCTGCTACGGCCAGGCGGGGCCTCCGGAAGCGCCATTCAGGGGAGACTGGGAGCTAGTGGCGCTCCCCACATGGTGCTGTGGACGCCGCAGGGGTGGGTCCCATTCAGACGGTGAGTGGCTTTGCAGCCAGCCGGGGCAGCACCAATCCATGCCGCTGTGGAGTGACCTCTGGCCCCCTCGCCCTGGCCTAGGAGGGGCCGTGAGCCTCCCGGAGCCACCCCTTCATCTGATGGGCCAGGCCCCCCTTGGCTTCCCCTAAGCCTCAGGCCAAGCGGACCAGCCCAGAGCTCAGCTGAGGGCCGGACAAGAACTCCCAGAACCCTGGGGAGCCCAAGAAACTCAGAGCCAGAGGGTCCTGGGGAAGCCCCCCCAGGTCCACCCTAGTGCAGCGCAGAGCCCGGCACACAGCTGGTGCTCAATGGATGCCTCTTTGATCACTAGGCCTGTGCCCACGTGCTGCGTTGGAGAAGCAGGGTTAGAGGCCACAAGTAAGGGCGCCCCACCCCCACCCTTCCCCAGCTGTCCTATACCTTTCCCTCCCCGGTGGGCGGGGGGCGAGACCAGTTCACCAGCTCGGCCTTTGTTTTGTTTTTTTAAAGATTTTGTTTGTTTGTTTTAGAGAGAGAGTGTTTAAAAGGGGGGGAACTGGGGGGGTAGAGAGGGGGAAAGAATCTCAAGCAGACTCTGTGCTGAGTGCGGAGCCCAGTGATGCGGGGCTCGATCTCATGACCCTGAGATCATGACCTGAGCCGAAACCAGAGTCAGATGCTTAACTGAGCCCCCCAGGCGCCCCCCCCGCCCCCGTTCTGCTTGAACATGCCAGTCCTTCTCAGGAGAGAGGAAGAGCAGTTGGTCACTCTCACTTTAGTGTGAATTAGCTTGTTCAAGGGGGGAGGTTTACAGACAAGTGGTACATCGATGCTGTGGGTGGCCAACAGGCAGGGAAGTCGGAAAAACTGCAGCTTCCCCCTGGATTGTGGGGTTTGTCCCTGCCGCCCCCACATCCCCCAGAGATGACAGCAGCACAGAGGCTGAGAGATTCTGCTAGTTATCTGGGCAACTGTGAGAAGAGTGTGTAGTGACTCTACTCTATGACCTGGTTTCCCTTGAATCACTGGCTTCAAATCGGCTTTATAAAATTTTTCAGATGTGCCCGAAAACGGGCCCTGAGGTTTTAGTTTTCTGTTAGTCTGCATCTGTGCCAAATACCCGGTACAAGAGGGCTTCCTGTCCTCACAGTGACATGGTGGCCTTGGCGTCCCCACACTCCAAGACCCAGCTAGGAAGGCCCACAGGAGTCGGCATGGCCCTGCCTGACGAACGTCCAGTTTTCCGCCCAGAGCACTCAACCAAAGAGTTGTTCTCTGGCCACCAACAGCTAGTGGTCTTGCAAACCACTTCCTCCGCTCACATGGTTGGGGGTCACTCCTGAGTTACCGGCAAGAGTCGCCTATGGCACCGACACCTGCCGGAAGTCTCTCCGGGCTCAGGACCACGCAGACGGGTGCAGGAGCAGAAGAGCGTGACGGTCCGAGAGGGCCAAGGTCATGGAAATGGACAATCAGAACGTGGAGTCACTGGGTTTAGAGAGAAGGGGGCAGTATGGAGCCCGCCCACACAGACTGAACCGAGGGACCCTGTGCATGTCCACCTCACAGTCTATGCCCAAGGCACAGACTGAGTTAGCCTTGGGCAGTGCCCATGTGGGCTCACCACCAGGTCAGAGGACAGAGGCAGACGGAAGGGTGTCGATGGGAGTGGGGATGGGTGCTCACTGGTCCTTGCTCAGGACGGCAGGCACAGGGGAGCCCTGGGGTGGGGGGACCCTTGCAGAGGAAGCATGCAGGGATGATGGGAACACTGCCTTGCCCCTACTGGCCAGGCAGGGGCGCCCCAAGGGCTGACCGCCCCAGGCTGGGATTGTTCCCCCCAGCCCCACCCACGATGCCTGTGACGAGGGGCCGCTCTGCTCCCAGGAGCACTGAAGGGCCGGGGCTCACCGCAGTGCCAGCCAAGCTTGAGCTGTAATTACAGGTCTCTGTCCTGTGGGCCGAGTCGCGGAGGGCGTCCAGGGAGGTGTTTGTTGTTGCCTGTGAAGCAGGAGCTCATGAGAAAAGTGGTGGCTGGTGCAGCAGAGAAATTAGGGCCTTGGTGCTACAACACACAGCCTACAGAAGCAATGGGCCAGGGGTTCCCCCGGCCCCTGCACGCAGGACCTCGCAGACACGTCGCCTGGGGCAGCTCCTCAACGCACGTGTCCCTGCGTTCAAACCACTCCTTCCCCCACCTCTGCAGGCTGAGCCTGTGTTGGGCACGGGAGCCCGAGAAGACAGGCCCAGCCCCTCCCGGACTCACACGGACACCGGTACAGCCACATGTTCAGATAGGCAGATGCACGCACGTGTGATCCCACGTCCCTGCCAGCACGGACCTCCTCCCTCCCCCGACACACACACACAGGCCAGCCTTCCCTCCGCGGATAGAAGGCTCCAGCCAGAACCAGAACGGGCTGGGGGCTGGGGCCGGGAGGGAAGGAGCAGAGATGGAGGGAGACCCGAGCCTCGGGCTGGACCCTCGCGGGGCAGCAGCAGCCAACAAGGGGGGCTGGCCTGACTCACCACCCTTCTGTCCCCAGGGGCCACAAAAGACATGGGGAAGATGCTTGGGGGTGACGAGGAGAAGGACCCCGATGCAGCCAAGAAGGAAGAGGAGCGCCAGGAGGCCCTGCGGCAGGAGGAAGAGGAGCGCAAGGCCAAGTACGCCAAGATGGAGGCGGAGCGTGAGGCCATGCGTCAGGGCATCCGAGACAAGGTGGGCACAGGGCGTGAGGACAGCTGGGCTCCGGACGGGGCACCCCCACCCCACCCACCTGGACTGGGCCTCCTCCTGCCCCCTCCTGTGTCTGGTTCCACGGAACAGACCTTTGGATGGTCCCTCCGAAGCTCTGGGAGGTGGTCCGATGGGAGGGGGCAGGACCGGAGTCCACGTCTGCTGCACAGGCCGGCCAGCGTTAGGGCTCACCAGGGGGGACACCAAGTCTCTCCTGCTCTCAGCAGTGGGCCTGGGTCCCATCCTCATGAGTGGGGTCTCCCAGGCTCTCTGGACCAGATGGTGGTTTCTGCCGGAGAAAGCCTCCCGCCCTGCCCCTCCTGGAGTGTCCCCTCGAACGCCCCTCCGCAGTCCTCTAAGGAGAGACCCCACCCAGAGCGGGTAGGTGCTGGCTGCCCCCAGGCTGCTGGCCCTCAGGCAGGCCCCGGGTGGGGGGAATCATGGCAGGGAAGCGCACCTGAGCAGCCCTGCGGGGTCCTCATACCTGCTGAGGTTCACAACAGAGCGATGGGGAAACAGGCCTGCAGACTGAGGTCTGGCTTGGGGGTGGGCTTTGAGTTGGCAGTCACAGCCTTTCTGGGAATCGTCTGGGCTACCTTCCCCAGTGGGTGGGGCAGTGAAAACATTGTGCCGGCACAAAAGGGGAAACCGAGGCCCAGAGCAGGAGGGGGCAAGGGATGCTGAGCTGGCAGCGAGGCTTACGCACTCAGCACAGCACCAGAGCCACGGGGGGTCCGTGCCCCCAAGGGTGTGTCCACGGCCCATCCTCCGTGGGCCAAACTTTAGCCAGGTTGGAAGGGTGGGAGGGACTGGGAGAGGGCAGGTGTTGGGGAGCTGCTCCAGCCCCATCCGTGGTGGGCCAGGCTGGGTGCCAGGTGAGGAGATGGGGCCTTCCCCTGGGGACCTGGGAGTTAACGTGAGCCCTCGGCGTCCCCCAAACCATATGGCCTCCCAAGGTCTTCAAGGCCACCCCGGCCCCAAGCCAGGCTGGGCCTCCTCCATCAAAGGTACCTGTGGCCTGGCCGTCACTGGGTCCAGGTGCCTGGGTGAGACTCAGTATGGGGGGTGTTGCCTTGCTTGGTTCCTTCCTGTCTTAACCCCGATGACCCTGGCTCTGGGTTCTGAGGGAGGCATTCCCAGACCCTGCAGATAAAACCCGCTGGTAGGGGCCTGGGTCCCCTCAGGAGATCTCTGTGGTCCCCGGCCCTGGACTGTCTGAAATGCCCAGGCTGACGAGTGGCAGAGCCTAGACCCCGGGAAGTTCCCACCTGCTGAGTTCTGCCTCAGTGTACCCAGGGAGGGGCCAGCCCCACCCAGTAGAGGTAGAAGCCAGGCCTCCCAAGGTGGGTTGGCACATCTCTGAGCCCACGTGGGGCCCCCAAATTGATGGGGGTGTGGAGACCGCAACCCTCAACATCCCGCCACTGGTCACTGGACGCCCTTTCTGGGGACCTGCAGAGAGCTCCGGCTGATTCTGCTGTGAGAGCCACTCTCGAGTGCCTCCTGCCCCTTTCTGCCCCAGCACCTGCCCCTCCTGGGTCAGGCGGCTGAGGCTGTGGGGGGACATGGATCAGAAGGTGGGGGAGGTGGCAGAAGGGGGAGAATGAAGAGACAGAGACAGACGGATGTCCTCGCAGAACATCTTCTAAGAGGGGAGGAGTGGGGTGACGGCGGCTGTGGCTGGGGGAGCTGAGGGAGGGACAGAGACAGAGACATGGGAAGGGCAGGGGGGCGGGTTAGGGAGCTCCAGCCCACCCGTCTCTCTATCCGTCTGTGTCCAGCTACGCAGCTGTCCATGGCTTTGCCCCAGGTGTGCCCCCCAGTGGCAGATCCTGGGAGGGTCTGCCCTTGAGCCTCACAAACAGGTCACAGTGTTCAGACGGGCATCGGAGCCCCCCCGGGGTGTGGAGTGGGGGTGGCCTCCCCAGGCTCCCCCGTCAGGAGGCAGGTGCCAAGTGAGCCCCCTGCCCTGAGCCCCGGCCTGGCCCTCAGGGACTCATGCGAGTTCACGTGCTCAACAGACTGCACTCATTTTATCTTTAATATGGAAGAGCTTTTCGTCCCTCCTCTCTTCACACCGTCCACGGCTCCCGTTTCCTTTGGGGCCCCAGCCCCAGGCTGGTGGTGACTTATGCCCACTGTGCACTGGGCCCTCTTGGGGTCCATGTTCACAGCGCCCCAGGGCCTTTGCTTGGTTGCTTCTCTCTCCCTGAGGCTCCTCCCTCCCCTCCCCTCCCCTCCCCATCCTCCACACAACCGTCCCCTTCTCCTGCTTGATTTTGCTCCCCAAACCCACTTTTATCTGACACACTCCCGTTTTCACTTGCTCGCTGTTCATTGCCCACCCCCACGTGGAGCGTGGGGCTTCGGCCGTTCTGTGCCTGGCTCTGTTGCTGCTGACCGAAAC
>NW_024426996.1:82113814-82122411 GCF_017311325.1 Ursus maritimus
TGGCCGCGTGGCTGCTGAGCCAGTGAGTGCGTGAGGGAGCGGATGCTTGAAGGGGCCCCAGCGTCCTCTTCCTCCTCATGGGGATCTGATGGGAGCAGTCCGGAGCTAGGCCCGGTGGACTTGGGAGGTGCCCCCTCCCTGAGAGCAGCTGGGGTCCTGCTGCTCACCAAACTCCCCCAAGTGATGGGCCCTGTCCTCGAGACCCCGCGTTGGGGGTGGCTCTGTGGAGGCCCCTCTCTCCCCACGTGAGCACCCCTAGCTGGGATCCCCTTGGGTGGGCTGGGCGCCTTCACCTCCCCTGCCAGCCGCGGAGTCTGGGCCTCACCCCGCCATGTGGAGGACTCCTTCCTGTGCACATCTGGGTTCTATTCTTGTGGGCCCAGTGGGCACGGTGGCATCTACTGAGCCCAGTTGCAGGGGCAGAGGTCAGAGCACCACGGGCTGGGCCGTGGTGTCCTTACCTGCCCAGCCTGATTGTTTTTCCAGCTATTGTGGGATTAGGTAGGATGAGTGGGCCAGGACTGTCCCCAGAGGGTCTACCCGCAGGGAAGGTGTGGGTGTGTTGGGGATCCCCTGGACACCACAAAACTGAGTCTGCAGGCAGGGGCCTTTCCTGTGTGGCAGCGGAGCTAAATGAGACAGGGGTCACCTGGCCAGGAATTGGGTAGGGCGTGGTGCTGCTGCTGGGCAGACGGGGACAATGGTGAGTCCCTCCATTCATGGGTCAGAGGCAGCTCAGGAGGGGTTCTGAGATGTTTTGGATGCTGGAGCCCCAGGAGGCCCGGTCTTCCCAGCGCCATCACTCCAAACTCCAGAATGTGGCCCACCCCCTCCTGTGAGCCCCAGGGCCCCTTGGAAATGGAGGGAGCTCACAGTAGGAGTGGAGGCTGTGCGTGGATGGCGTGGGGTGCAGGGCCGGAGCTGACCCCCTCGCCAGCAGCCATCCTGAGTGGTGGGGCAGGGCGCCTGCTTGAGTGGGGGGAGCACCTGGTCCCTGCTGCGCCCCAGCACCCTTGAGTGACCCAGCCCCCAGGTCCTGCCCCTGAGAGGTCTGCCTGACACTCATGTCGACCCGGTTCTCTGCAGAGCCCTCTTCCACCTGTCCAGGTCACCCTTCCCACTTCCCTCCTGCTCCCCACAGGTGGGAACCCGCCCTTCAGGTGTGGCTTGCTGTAGATTGCCCCCGCTGGCCCCCAGGCACCAGACCTGGCTTCCTCCAGTCCTCCCCTGGTGCTACATACCCCAGGCCTCATGGGGGCTGGTCAGAAAAGGGGGTGCTGAGCTGCTAGTCCAGGGCTCCATCAGGTGGGTGGGGGGCCATCACATGGAGGACAGAGGGGCCAGGGTCACGTGTCCTCTGGAGCACCCAGGTGCCTTGGCGACCTCATCCAAGGAAAGCAGAAGCAGGCTGGTAGGATGTCTCACCTCAGGGGTTGGTGGGCAGAGCCTCCCTCTCCCCACCCCATTGTGGCGCACCTGTGAGGTTGACCCACCTGTGCTTGGTTTGCATATGCATCTCCTGATTTGCATACTCACCTTCTGGTTTACATGCCCACCACCGGATTTGATGATCCGCAGCTTTGAGCCACAACCACCCTCCTCCCAGCACCATCCTGGTGGATCCCAGCCCACCCAGTCCCCACACCTCCTTGAGACCACTCAAGGCTTAGTCTGCGGTTTGTGCTGATAATAACAAGTGTGCATGTGATGGCCGATTTTTCGTTGCTTTGGAATATTACAGATCCTCATTGTTAATTAGCACCTGGTTCCTCCCAGACACGGGGTGTGGGGCGGGACCCTGCCATCCTCATGGTCAGTGTGGAGGCTGGGCACCTCCAGTGGGTGCCTGGATCAGCTGTGGCTGGACACTGGTCTCTGCAGCTCGGGGGGCCTCAAATCGGCTCTTACCCAGATCACATTGGAGCCCAGCTCTGGGGCCCCTCCCCTTACAGTCCTCGTGACCTTCAGGTGGGGCCCAGTGGCCTAAGCCTTGGAATGACTTTGAGTCTCCCTGGAGTGGCTGGGCTGGGGGCTGGGGTCTCCTTCCCGGACGCCAGAGGGGACAGTCCCGGCACTGCAGACTGTGCTCAGAGCTTGCCTCTCTGCTTTCGGAGATTCCTCGGCCCAACTGTGCACAACTTGCTTTCCCCACAGTGTGCGTGCTCCCCGAGCACAGGCACTTCTGCAGTGAGTGTGAGTGGGGGCTTTGGGCAGCACGGCCTCCTGGGTCCAGCTCACAGACTGTCACCGCGGCGCATGAATGTTCCTGCCACGTGCACAGACGTCTGTGGCTGTAGGAGTCTGCTGGAGTCTGTGCCCCTGGCTGGAGGGAAACTCTCTCTGGTCTGACCTAGTTTCTGGCAGTGTCTCTCTCCTCCCCGCCCACGTTCCAGCCCACAGGGCTCCTAGCCACATGTCCTTCCTTCCCCTTCCAAGCCTAAGGGCCACTCCCTCCACCGTGAGTTTGTCCCAGAGTGGTGACCCAGGAAGAGGGCCTGTGTGCCTTGTGCAAGGGAGTGCCTAGTGTCTGGTCAGCTTGTCACACTCTGTGCATTTGGCTGACCTGACATCAGTGCTCACTAGGAAGGGCCCTCTGGTCAATGTGCCTGCTGCCCAGGATGTTCTCTGGGTGCCCCCTTCAGCCCCTCATTGAGACCCACCCAGCACAGGGGACTGGGGCCCTCGTTCCTCTCTCAGTATCTGGCAGGTGCCCAAGGAGGCCCCAGGCTGTGCTGTGGTCACAGGTGGGCAGAGAGCATGGCTTCCTCCTCTCCGACCTCTGCTGAAGGTGGCCATTGACCCCCCATCCCCGAAGCCACCTGCAGCCTCAGGGAGCAGACGGCCACAGAGGTTTCGGTCAGCATCTTGAGCAGGCTGGGGGTGGGACACAGCCAGCCCCCCTGAAATCTGGAAGCAGAGGGCAGGTCCTTCTTGGAGAGCTGGGGCATTCCCTCCTCCCCACCAGCACCAGAAGCAGAATCCGCTTTTGTGGGGAGGGGCTGGCAAAGAGAGATGAGTGGGCAATGGGGTCAGTCCTCCCACTGGGCAGAAACACCTCCTCCCTGAGGCCAGTGACCCTGTGCTTGTGTGTCCCCTGTAGAAATCTAGAGTCTGTGGATAATCGCGGACACCCACACGCTGTCCCCAGCTCTCCCTCTTTACCCGTATTAATGCTTCTGCTCCCGTGCACTCCCTCAGGTGTGATCGAGAACCTCAGACTTGGCCAAGGGGCGCCCCTCTTTCCAGCCTGAGTGGGTCCCGAGCTTGGCCCACAGAGAGACCACCAGCCCCTGAAACCCATGAGTCCAGCATGACCCCACCAATTCCCACCAGCCCACGAGGCCAGAGACCTTCTGGTGGCCACAGGCTTGTCCTCCTCAATCCTGCAGGGCTAGTGGCAGGCCTGGGGGTGGGGGGCATGTGTTAGTCTCTTAGAAATTTATTCTCTCAGTTCTGGAGGTCAGAAGTCCTCAGTCAGGATGTGGGCAGGGGAAACCTGCAGGGGAGAACCCTTCCTTGTCCCCTGTGGTGGCTCCTGGCAGTGCTCAGCGTCCTTGGCTTGTAGCCAGCCTTTCTCCACTTTCCTGTGGCTTTCTCTGTCCTTGTCTTTCTTCAAAAGGAAACTCTCACTGGATTTAGGGCCCAGGATGATCTCCTTACCTTAATAACATCTGCAAAGACCCTATTTCCAAATAAGGCTGCATTCTAAGGTTCCAGGTGACATGAATTTGGGGAGACCCCATTCTACCCACTACAGAGGGGACAGCTGAAATGGGGGGCTCAGGGATGCCCAGGAGTGTTGGCTGAGGGCACGCCTGGGGGGGGGGTCCAGACCATCCGCCTAGCGCTGCCATGGGACACCCTCCTCCGCTGGCTGTCCTGGCCATCTAGGGAGACTTGGCTAGGCATGAGGGTGTGACCACACCTCACCGAGCAGGGATCTGGGCCTCGTGGGCCCGCCAGCCATGGAGCTGTGGGTTCTCCACCACTGCTGGCAGACTTCCTGCCTGCCTCTCCCACCGCTCCTAGACCACAGCCCAGGCCCGCTGAGGACAGCGCCAGCTTCCTGGGGAGGCGAGGCAGGCTGGCGGGAGGAGGGGTGGGGCGGGGTTGCAGCTTTGGAGACCTCCCCTCTGCTTCCCCCTCAACGCAGCCCCCCCAAGCCCCAGCTTCCGCTGTCGCCCCCGCACACTCCGTGGGGTCCCCCGCACCCCTCCCCGGCACCCTTCTGTGCGGGCACTTTGTCTTCTGGGGTCTTGGTGGCCGTCGGTGGGGCCAGGGGCTCCCGCGTGCCCGCTCAGCTTCTCGAGGCGCGGGAAGGGTCCAGCTCTCCCACGTACTGTGTGGCCAGGAGCCAGGCCTGGGGCTGGGAAACCTGCTCGCCCGTCTGACCCCCCTCCTTCCCCCAGTACGGCATCAAGAAGAAGGAGGAGCGCGAGGCCGAGGCCCAGGCCGCCATGGAGGCCAATTCGGAGGGCAGCCTGACGAGGCCCAAGAAGGCCATCCCGCCGGGCTGTGGGGATGAGCCGGAGGAAGAGGACGAGAGCATCCTGGACACGGTCATCAAGTACCTGCCCGGGCCGCTGCAGGACATGTTCAAGAAGTAACAACCCTGCGCTGGACGGCAGCCCGCCCGAGCCCGGAGCCCCACCCCTCCCCGCCCCCTCGCCTACCTACCCCTGTACATGCCCTCCGCGGAGGCCCCTTGAAGGGATGTCGGGAGCAGAGTGCAGCCCCCCCAACGCCAATATAAGCCATAGCCCTAGATCTGTCAGCCCTATGCCCCCCTCATACCTCGGGAGCCTGCGCGCACCTCTCACCCCCACCCCGCTCCCGGCACTGCCATCGCCACCGCCACCGGCGGAGGGGCACCCGCCCCTCCCCAGGCCCCTGCGGTCTGTGCTGCAGGCCCCGGGGACCAGCCCACGTGCTCCTCTGGGTTGGACCCTCCCCCAGAGCCTGGGACGTCCCTTACTGCTCCCGCCCTTCACACCCACCCAGCAGTGCCCAAGGCCAGGGCCACCGAAAGGGCCAGCATCTTGACCACTCCTCGGTGCGCCATCCCTGCGTTGGTGGGCGCTTGTCCGGTCCCAAACTCAGGAGCACAGCCATAGTGGGGGGGGGGCGGGCGAGCGGGCTGGGAGGGGAGCTGGGAGGGGCGAGCAGCCTCACCCTTGGGGCAGGGGTGGGAACCCTCCCCATCCCTGCAGCGACACGTGGCTTGCAGGATCTCCGAATCTTCCTGTCTGAAGGTTGCCCACCTCCACCTGCACCCCTCACATTCATCGTCCATCTGTGTCTCCCTGTCCTTCACTCTCCCGTCTCGGCCCACTCCTCTGGAAGGTTTTGCTTAGAAATACCAGGACCCGGTTCTCCTCGAAACTAAGGCAAATAAAGCAATAGGCCTAGGGGGAAATTTCTCAGACCTCCCCCGCCCCCCGGCCCCCCGCCCCAGTGTGGAATACACACAGACCCTCACACACCCCTATAACTCGCTGCGCCCCTTGAGTCCCTGGGCCCAGCCCACTCCCCTCCCCGGTTCGCACCTCCGGTCTCACCATCGAAGGCCGCTCCGGATTGGGGGGATCCCCTGCCCTCGCCCTCTGCACCCGCACACCCTCAAGGAGAGCTGGGAGGAGAGCTGTGCGTCTGGAGATGAGTGTGGAGACAGAAAGGCCGGCCCTGCCCGCCTCCGCAGGGTGCAGGCCCCTCGAGGTGGCCGCTGTCAGGTGGCCTTGCGCTCAGCGGGGGCGGAGTTTGACGGGAACCGCCGCGGGCCTCCCGGACCCTTCGTCTCCTTCATCCTTGTTTTCCTTTGCATCACGATACGTTGAATCTCAGGTAAATGAGGTCTTACGTGTTTGGGGAGTTTTATCGTGACAGGAAGCCCGCCGCCTCGGTGCCCGGGCCCCTTTCTGTCCACACCAGAAATTCATTGTGTCCCGTGTTGCGGGCCAGGGGCGTGGCCCTCCGTCGCTCCTTAGAGAAGCCATACAATAGACCGCAATACGCACCGCGCACGCCCCCTGCTCCAAGACGTGAGAGCGTGTCCTGGCGCCCCCGCGCCGCCTCGGTGCGCCCCGCGCGTCCTGCGTCCTCCGACTCCTCCTGGTCCCACGTCTTTTTTAAATGCCTGTTTTCACACTTTGAAAAGCCAGCTCTGAGCAGACAGGGCGTCGTCTCGTAGAAACCCCGCATCCCGTTCCCAGCGCATGGGGCGCCCGGAGCAGCCGAGCTTAGCGTAGACTGTGGATGTCGTCCGTCGTTCTGTCTTTGCGCCTGCGCCCCTCCTGCATGTCGGGGGCCGTCCGTGTGTAGTCTCTGGATGGAATCACAGCCAATAAAACACCACCGTGATTTCACACCGTGTGGCCAGTCTCTCCAGAGTCCTGGGCAGCCAGAGGGCAGACCGGGGTCCTGGCGGGAGGGGCCGCACCCTGTGGGACAGGTCTCAGTTACGTCCACGTCCTGCCAGATCGGAAGCACCTTCCCCTGTCGCTGGGACAACTGCAGGGTCTCCCCACCCGTCTGACCCAGATTCACCCGGTTCTCTCTAAGGCAGCCCCAGGGTAATCATCTAAAAGGCAGACCAGCCCCTTTGGGGCTCCCTTCCTTCCTCTCCCCTCGCCCCTCCTTCCACGAGTCTCCCACCTGCACAGACCCCAACTGGCCTGGCCTTGCCTTCCCCACAGATATGCCAGGCTCTTGAGGGCCCAGGTCCCACTGTGCTGGCCACACGTTCGGCCAAACCCACCACCCTAAACTCCTTCACAGCCCTAGGGGATCCTGCCTCTAGTTTGTGCCGTGGTGGCCGTCTCTTCCCTGTGTCCTTAGGGAGGCCTCTGGGTCCCACACCCCACCAGGGAAGCCTGCCCATCTGGGCTGGGGCTGGAGGAGGTGTCCGTGGAACCCTGGGCACCCTGACCCGGCCCAGAGAACAGCCTTGCTCTCTCCCTTCTGGGCTCCCTCCCGTGTCCTTCCCATACCCAAAGCCCACCCCAAGGCGCATGGTTACTTGTATCCCCAGAAAGGACGTGTGTGGCCTCCACTTCTGGGGGCCTCTCTCCAGGGAGCAAGTCTGGGTCACCTGTGATTTTTCCTCACACTGCTGGCCAGAAATGCTTCCAGCAAAACCTGCCCAGTCTTGGCAAGTAGAAAGGCTGCACTCATCCCCCACCCCGGCCCCCTGCACCCCTCCGCACAGAGCTGAGTCCTGAAGGCCGCTCCAGAGCCATCACTCCTTTGCCTCTGCCTCAGAGGCTGGGTGGTGTCAGGAAGGGCGGCTGTGGGAGGACCTGCCTCTGGGGAGAGTTTGGCCCCAAGTACCAACCCGGGGGCCTTTTGCCTCCTGAGGAAGGAACAGCTCCACCCTCCCGCCCGGATCCGAAACACCGACGGAAGTCTTTGTAGCCCACTCTGTCTTTCGGGTTTGCACACCACCCACCCCACCCCGGGATGTCCACTCTTCGAAGGGCACTGAAAATGGCACCCACCATTCAGCCTCCACTCCCCCCCCCCACCCCAGCCTGGCGTGGCCTAGGCTCAGTCCCGAGCAGCAGCCTGGATATGCTAAGTGACCTGGCACACCTTCCCTCTGGCCAGCCCTTCCTCGGCGACCTCAGGTGATGGTGTCTGAGGACTCCAGGTAAAGGTGTTTGCTCATTTGATGTTTCCTGAATCCCTATGAGGTGCCAAGCTCAGTTTCATGTGCCAGGGATAACTGAGGTCCCTTCTTCCTGGAACTGATTTTTCCAGTGGCAGGAGACAGATGATAAAAGCATAAATCAAGTGGTGATTTCTTCTTGGAGGAAGCTGAGTGGATTAAGGGCAGAGAGGATGGTGAGGACCCATATTTCACCCCTGAGGAGGTGCGGAGAAGCCCCAAGGAGAGGGAGAGGGAGCCCCGTGGGCCTCCCATGGGAGAGCACTGCAGACAGAGGAACAGCCATGCCCGGGGCCCTGAGGCAGGAGCTGCTCTGGGCCCTTCAGAGCAGTGACCATGACTCCAGCTGACCATGGCCTTGCCCCGGATGCTTGCTCTCTATCCACACTGACCTCTGCAGAATCTCTTTTCTGAATGTTTAACTCTTGACAAAGCAGAGCACACTAGGCTAGGCTGCGCCCTGCAGAGATGCCCTCCCACTCTGCAGGCAGGCAGGTCCTGCCAGCTCTGGCTCTGATGACCTCCTCTCCCTGCTCCCTGCCAGCAGCCAGCAATTTCCTGCTTCCTCTCCTCTCAGGGACCTGCACTCTGTGACCACTTAACTATTAAGCCTGTCAGGACACAATGGTAAAGGTCTGGCAATTAAGGACCGTTTTGTCTAGTCCCGCTAATCCGCAGCGAGACAAGTCCTGTCCACAGTCGCAGCCAGCGGGGCTCAGCGAACCCTGAGTCCCGGCCACCTGTCCACACAATTTGGAACCGTCTCCACTCCTGTCTCAGCAGGTCCCCTCAGGTCTAGGGAAAGGAGGGGTCCTGTCGCAGAGGAGTGGTGGGTCGCGGAGAGCCTGGCTTGAGCTGGTCGCAGGGGCGGGACCGGGGACTGCGGCGGGGGTAGGGCTGGGCTGGGGGCGGGATTGGGGGGCTGGGGCGGGGG
>NW_024426996.1:82122421-82337044 GCF_017311325.1 Ursus maritimus
GGTGGGGCCGGGCGGGGGGCGGGATTGGGGGGCTGGGACGGGGGTGGGGCTGGGCTGCGGGCGGGACTGAGGGGCTGGGGCGGGGGTGGGGGTAGAGCTGGGCTGGGGGCGGGATTGCAGCGGAGCTCGGGGGTTGGGTTGGTAGGGGGCGCCCGGGCTGTCTCAATGCCAGTGTCGGCCACACATCTGCGTGGCCTTACGCATGGAAGGGCCTCAGGGCAGGACCCCGGCTCAGGGACACTCCAGGTGGGCTCCAAGACAAGAGGCGCGGTAGGCAAAGCCCTACCTGCGGGGTGGCCCGCAGCCCCTCGGGGCTCTGTCCCCGCCCACCTCGCCGGCCTGAGCCAATAAACGTGTGCCAGATCGGGCCTCCACAATTGGCTCCGAGAGGGTCACGTGGCAGAAGCCTGGCCAATCAGAACCGGGGAGACGCCAATGCACGGCACGCGGCGAGTCCGCGGACAGGCCTCGGGCTTAGTGCCCCCACGGTCCTACCTGGGTCCTCCCGGTTCCTTCCGGAATCGTCCCGGTGTCCCCCGCAGGCTGAGTTGGAGCAAGGAGTGGACGGCCTGGGTCCTGTGAGCCGAAGGCGGCAGCTGGTTCTGAGCTGGGCGCTGACCGGCAGCAAGGAGGCCGGGCACCGGATAAGGGACACGTCCGGGCTGCCACGTGTCGCTTATCCTCGGCCGCGACATCAGTCTCTGCCCCTCACCCAGGGAGCCGAAGCCAGCCGCTGTGGGGTCGTCCTTCCTGCTGCCTCTGCTCGGCCCCCAGACCAGTGGCCAGGGCTGTGGCCCGTGGGGGTGAGGCCTAGGTGGCCCTCGCTGGCCAAGCAGAGGCCCATACCGGTCTGCGGGCAGAGCCCGGGAGTAAGGGGCGCAGACTCCAGTGGTCAGTGCTGGCTGGCAGGCTTCACTCTGCAGCCTGAGGCTCAGAGAAGATCCTTAGCTGGGAGGGTGGGCTCAGCCCGCAGTCCTGCACTGTTCACGCTGCTTCTCCTGGAGGATGAAGCTGGCAGCGCCTCCCTGCTGCTGGCGCCCCACATCCCCCACTCAGGGCCCTGCCCAGGGCTGCGGGTCCATGCCCAGCCGTGCCCAGGGTGATTTCTCTGAGCCTTGGACAAGGCATGAGAGTTGAGGTTTAGTGGATTTTTACAAAACAAAACACTATTTCTTTCACCCTCAGTTGAGTGAGTCCATTGGGATTTATGCAGCCCAGGGCCAGAAAAGGGCTTTGCCAGGAGAGAGGGAAGTGGTCTGGCCCGGCTAGGGAAAGGCCTGGAGGGTGGGATGGGACTGGGGAGGGTGTAGCAGGAGCTCTGGCTGCTGCCCTCTCACAGCAGGAGACCCAGGAACTGGGGAGCTGGTGGGCAGAGAGGGCAATCCCAGGGTCACATCCCCAGCTCTCTCTGAAGTTCCCTGTGCAAAGACAGTTCTTGGAAAGGCAAACATTAACATGTTACTAACCAACCTTCAAGGCCAACCCGAGCACTGACCTTTGATTTGCTTTAAGAACAAGCCTTTAGTGCAGCAGCAAAGAGAGGAGGGCCTTGTGCTCTGTGTCCGGTTGGCCAAAAACCTTGATCCTCTCAAAGGAGTCCATCAGTCAGAACTTCTGTCCACACATGTCCACTAGGCCCTGACCATGGGACTCAAGGAGGGGGGCACAGCCCATTACACCTGTCTGGCTCCCCCACTCACCCACCCAGGACTGGGCCTGGGTGCAACTTCAGGCCAAGATGGACGACTGACACTTTGTATGCGTTCTCTCCCCTGCTGTTAATTCTTCACACATGGATCAGAAATACAGTTAAGTAGATAATCAGAATTCACTAACTAGGAGAAAATCACCTATGACTGGGGCAGGAAATACACAAAATAAGCCTGGAAGCAAGGAAATGCTAATTAGCAGACACAAACCCACAACGATGGGGCATGTCAAAGGGTCACAGCAGCAACTGACCGAGTTCCCAGTGACCAAAGGGGGACACTTTGAACGACAAAGTAAGAGAGTGTCGGGTGCAGAAGAAATACCCATTAGTCCACACAGACATCAGTGAATGAAGAAACAGTGGGGAGAAGAGAGAAATCTGGCATGTGGGATTCCAAATACTTTAGGTACAAACACTGCCTTCAAGGGGATGGAACAGGTCCCTCACTCTGAGTGTGGGCTGCACATAGTGACTTCCCTCCAAAGAACACAGTACGAAAAAGGGGTAAAAACAGCAGCTGATAGTGGAGAAGCTGACGAAACCACCACCTCCGGAGCAGGTCAACAGCACAGTGATCCACCATGTTGACAGCGTGTGCCCTTGATAAGATGGGATGAGAAGGGCACTTCGGCTCTGTGGTTTTCTTCTCCCAAACCCATTTCCCCAATCTCACCACGAGACAAACGTCAGACTAACCCAGTTGAAGGGTGTTCTACAAATTAACTGACACCAGCACTCCTTAAGTGTCAAGGCCATAAAACACAGGAAATGTCTGAGAAAAATATCACAGCCAAGAGGAGCCTAAGGAGACATGACACCTAAAAACTGTGATATCCACAATGAGATCTTGGAACAGAAAAAGGACACCAAGTAAAACCTAAGGAAATCGGAATAAAGAATGGACTTTAGTTAACAAGCATGTTTCAATGTTGGTTCATCCAACATTGCATAGCAAATGTACCATACTCATGAAAGATGTTAATACTAGGGGAAATCAAGTGCGGGAATATGGGAACACTGTGCACTATCTTCATAACTTTTTAAAAAAATTTAAAACTGTTCTAAAATTATAAGTTTACTTAAAAACTTAATCTGGAAAAGGCAGAATCCAATTCAAACACCATTAAAACCAGCAGCTAATGAAGGACACAGACGAGAAGGAAGTGCAGGTTCAACCCCTAACCAGCCCACCTGTCCGCAGAGCAGAAAAGCCACATGGGGGATGGACAGTCCCGGGCTTCCTCCCGAATGTTCTCACTGCTTCCCCACAGGCAACGTGGGAGCTGCTGCATGGAAGCAGGATGCAGGGAAACAGGGAAGAGCAGGCAGATTCCTAATGGGAAGGAGGGGTCCAGAGCTCCGTCCTCCTGGGGATGATGTGAAGTTCCTGCCTTGCTGCCCCAGCTCTGACGGGTGGAGTAAACCTGGCCAGGTTGCCTGCCACCATCTCAGCCATGCACAGGTAAGACTGACCTGGCCCACCTGAACTCTGCCCAGCCCCTACCAAACTCTCAGGCCACAGAGGCATTTGGGGTCATCAAAAGCCCCATAGCAGTCCAATGCGGAAGAAAAAGCAAGTCATTCTCAGAAATGGTGGGAAGAGGGGCACCTGGGTGGCTCAGCAATTAAATGTCTGCGTTCAGCTCAGGTCATGATCCCAGGGCCCTGGGATCGAGCCCCGCATCAGGCTCCCTGCTCAGCAGGAAGCCTGCTTCTCCCTCTCACACTCCCCTTGCTTGTGTTCCTTTCTTGCTGTCTCTCTCTGTCAAATAAATAAATAAAATCTTACAAAAGAAAAAAAATGAAAGAAATGGTGGGAAGAGTGTAAAACCTCACCATGCTATATCAAAGCTGGAAATTTATTCAGGATGGGGCTGTCCTCGTGCAAGCAAAATGGAAAGAACCAGTAAAGCAACCAGACAGACACACTACAGAGAAACAAGCAAACAAGTAAATACTGAGTGCAAACATGGACCAAGAGCCCAACCTAGCAGAAAAATAACTCAAGAAACAACATAGTAAGAGCATGAATTCAATAAAATTCAAAGTTCTGAGGGAAAAAACATGTAACCCAAGAAGATCTGATTCAAGGATAAAGCACTTAACACATCTCCTCAGTAAGGAAGCAGCTGAAAATCAGGAAAAGAAACAGAGGATTTAAACAATGCCATTAGCTAACTCGGCCAATTGAACATATATAGAACCCCACACTCAACTGAAAAAAATGCAAATTCTTCTAAAGTTCATGTAAATATTTACAAAAATTAACTGCTGATTAGGCCAGAAAGCTCATCCCAACATAATTAATGGGCTTGACAGAAGACAGAACATGTAGTCTAGCCTCAGGGCAACCAGTCTAGAGACCAACAACAAGGGTAATTAGAAACCCCCATATGTTTGGAAATTAAACTTGTTTTAACTGTAGGACAGAGTACACATTGAAATGTACTGTTGTGTTTTCAGTATGTCCTTATAAATTGGTTAAAAGACTTGTGGTGACCACTGAAAGAATAAGATATAAATACGCATATAGAATTCACAAACTGGTAGAAGAATAAAGAAGTGGAGAACTGTGGTTAATCTACCAGGGACAGAAATGGAGGGGAAATGAAGCAAAGAGAAGGTACAAAAAAGGTGGCAATCCTAGGTTCCAATAAATCTAGTCATCTAAGCAATCAGAGCAGGTGCCAAGCTGGCTGTCTGTGTCCTGGGACCCAGGTTGTTGGCTGCTCCGGTCACCTCCCAGCTGCTGGTTTCTGCTGCCTTTTCCCACAAGGCAGCTCTGCCAGTAGCACAGCCAGAAGTCCCAGGGAGCAACCACCCCCAGGACTGACCAGAGGGTTGAGCCACCGCAATTGTTTTCATCCTGGAACAAGTAAGAGGAAAAATTCCAAGATGTGCATTTACCGTGTGTCCCCCACTGGAATGACCCTCATGAAGCTCTCAAGAAACCACCTCTTCTGTGTCAATATCCTCTCACCAAAATCCACTAGAAACACCCTGTAGCTGAAGAAGTTGGGTGTGTCACTTGTCACAGGGAAAGGAGACACACAGGATGGGAACCACGGGCATCTCAGTGAGAAAGGACTTCTAGGATTTGGGTGCGTTGGGTGGTTTGGGGGGAGGGCTCGAGGAAGAGGGCTTTGCTCTGGGTCAGATGCCGGTCAGGAATTGGGATGCTCTCCGTGACTGGGCTTCTGGATACACCTCATCCAGGCAGTGGCTGGACGTCTGAAGCCAGACGGACACTGATGGCCAAGCACAGCCACCACTCCAGCTAGCCAGCAGAGGGGATGCTGGGGCATTTCTGTGGCTCAGACAATGTTTGTATTTGTCTGTGTTCAGCATGGTCACAAAGTGCTCTCATGTCTGTCTTTGCCTGGTTGTATTGTCCTGTGAAACTCTGTCTGTTCAGTGGGGACCCCAGGGCCTTCCTGGGAGTGCTGGGCCAGCCCCTGGAAGTCACAGCTGCATTTTTCTTTCTCACTGTCTGCCTTCCATCCCTGTACCATGGCCCCACTTCCCATTTGGTGGTCCCTGCACCTCCAAGTGACAGACTTGGACACCAGCACTTGTCTTTGGGGTGGCTTCCAGGGGAACACAAATGAAGACGGAAGTGGACCGAGGAAGTAGTTCCCCTGGATGGGATTGGAAAGGATCCGGTGAGTGGGGAGATTGCAGCATCCAGTTACCACGCCTGCCGCCTGCTGATGCACCCAGCCCTAAGGCCGTAACAGCCAGGGTGGTGTGTGCCCTCGAATGGCTGAGCAGCGCAGCATTTCACCAGTGCACCACCCTTAATTGTCCTCTCGCTGATGAACATTGGGCTGTATCTGTTTCATCATAAAATAAGCTACTACGAAGTCTTTTTACGGACATTTCTCTTAGGTGAATACCTATGGGTGGCATTCTGGGTCACGGGTAGGTGTATGCCTAAGTTTAGAAGAAACTGCAAAACCGTTTTCTAAAGTGGTTGTGCCAGTGATATATGTAGAACGAGCAGCATATTCTCGTCAACGTTGGCTGTGAGTTGCTGTCTCACGGCATTTAGGCTACTTTAATAAAAACACGACAGGCTGTGGCTCAAACAGCATTTCTTTCTAGCAGCCCTGCAGGCTGAAGTCTGAGATCAGGGTGTCGGCCGATTCAGTGTCTGCTGAAAGGCTCTTCCTCATCTACAGATGGCATCTTCTCACTGTGTCCTCAGTGGCGGAGGAGGTGGGGGGCTCTCAGGGGTCCCCGTTTATAATTGCACTCATGATCCAACCACCCCAAGCCCCACCTCCTAATATCATCAGCGTGGCTCCACGCTCAGGCCAGCCCACAGCAGTGGTGAGTGTTCCGTGGCTCCACGCCACGCTAGTCCATGGCAGCGGTGAGTGTTCTTTCACCAATACTGCACTGTGTTGATTACCATACCTTTATAGTGAGTCTTGAAGCTGGATAGTGTTGGTCCTCCAACTTTGTTCTTCTTCAATATTGTATTGGCTATTCTGGGTCTTTTGCCTCTCCATATAAACCTCAGAATCAATTTGTCAATATCCAAAAGAGAACTTGCTGGGATTTTAACTGGGATTACACGGAATCTATACATCTAGTTGGGAAGAACTGACATCCTGATAATATCGAGTCTTCCCATTCATTTTTCTAAAAAGATTTTATTTATTTATTTGACAGACAGAGAGCATGCACACAGGCAGGGGCAAGGGACAGAGGGAGAGGGAGAAGCAGACTCACCGCTGAGCAGGGAGCCCGATGCAGGGCTCGATCCCAGGACCCTGGGATCATGACCTGAGCTGAAGGCAGACGCTTCACCAACTGAGCCATCCAGGTGCCCTGAGTCTTCCTGTTCACGAACATGGAATATCTCTCCATTTATTTAGAGCTCCTTTGATTTATTTCATCAGAGTTTTATAGTTTCCTCGTATAGGCCCTCTACATGTTTTGTTAGATTTATACTATGTATTTCATTTCTTTTCGGTATGACTGTATGTAGTATTGTGTCTTTTACTTCAAAGTCCAATTATTCACTGCTGGTATTGGTATTTAAAATTTTTTTTGGTAAAAAAATTATTATACACCAAGACTTTTTTCTTTTAGTTTACAGTTCTATGAGTTTTAGTGTATAGAATTATGTAATTGCATAATACTTAATGGTGAAATGCTGACTGCTTTTCCCCTAAGATCAGAAACAAGGTAAAGACATCCTCTCTCACCACACTTACTCAATGTTGGAAGGCCTAGCCAGTGCAAAGGACAAGAAAAAGGAGTAAAAATAATATAGACTGGAAAGGGAGACACACAGACTACATGATTATTTATGCAGAAAATTGGAGACTATTCTAAAACAACCACAACATATTTTACCCCATGTTAAGAGTTAAATGACCTAGGTCACAGGGTAACACACAAAAATCAACCTTATTACTATATACAAGCAATAAAAAGCAATACAAAATTAGAAACTGCAATTGAACACAATTGCTTCCTTGAAAGAAAGGAAGAAAGAAAGCAAGCTTTGAAACTGGAACTCAATCACAAGAGGAAAGTTGGAAAGAACTCAAATACATGGAGGTTAAAGAGCACGCTACTAAAGAATGAATAGGTCAATCAGGAAATTAAAGAACTTAAAAAATTCATGGAAACAAATGAAAATGAAAACACTACTGTTCAAAACCTTTGGGATGCAGCAAAGGCGGTCCGGAGAGGGAAGTACATAGCAATACCAGCCTTTCTCAAGAAATGAGAAAGGTCTCACATACATGACCTAACCCTACACCTAACGGAGCTGGAGAAAGAACAGCAAATACAGCTTAAATCCAGCAGGAGAAGGGAAATAATAAAGATCAGAGCAGAAGTCAATGAAATAGAAACCAAAAGAAGAGTAGAACAGATCAACGAAACTGGGAGCTGGTTCTTTGAAAGAATTAATAAGATTGATAAACCCCTGGCCAGACTTATCCAAAAGAAAAGAGAAAGGACCCAAATTAATAAATCATGAAGGAAAGAGGAGAGATCACGACCAACATCGAAGAAGTACAAACAATGATAAGAACATAATATAAGCAATTATATGCCAATAAATTAGGCAATCTGAAAGAAATGGATGCATTCCTAGAGACGTATAAACTACCTAAACTGAAACAGGAAGAAGGAGAAAACTTGAACAGACCCATAACCAGCAAGGACATTGAAGCAGTAATCAAAAATCTCCCAACAAACAAGAGCCCAGGATCAGTTGGCCTCCCAAGGAAATTCTACCAAACATTTAGAGAAGAATTAATACCTATTCTTCTGAAGCTGTTTCAAAAATAGAAATGAAAGAAAACATCCAAACTCCTTCTATGAGGCCAGCATTACCTTGATCCCAAAACCAAAGACCCCACCAAAACGAGAATTACAGACCAATATCCCTGATGAACCTGGATACAAAAATTCTCACCAAGATACTAGCCAACAGGATCCAATAGTACATTAAAAGGATTATTCACCACAACCACGTGGGATTTATTCCTGGGCTGCAAAGGTAGTTCAACATTCGCAAACCAATCAACGTGATACCCACATTAATAAAAGAAAGGACAAGAGCCATGTGGTCCTCTCAATAGATGCAGAAAAAGCATTTGACAAAGTACAGCATCCTTTCTGGATTAAAACTCTTCATGGTGTGGGATAGAGGGAACATACCTCAATATCATACAAGCCATCTATAAAAAACCCACATGAGAATGAGAATATCATTCTCAAAGGGGAAAAACTGAGAGCTTTCCCCCTAAGGTCAGGAACACGGCAGGGACACTCTCACCACTGCTGTTCAACATAGCACTAGGAGTCCTAGCCTCAGTACTCAGACAACAAAAAGAAAGAAAACGCATCTGAATTGGCAAAGAAGTCAAACTCTCCCTCTTCACAGATGACATGATACTCTATGTGGAAAACCCAAAAGACTCCACCTGCAAATTGCTAGAACTCATACAGGAATTCAGCAAAGGGGCAGGATATAAAATCAATGCACAGAAATCAGTTGCATTTCTATACACTAACAATGAGACAGAAGAAAGAGAAATTAAGGAGTCGACCCCATTTACAATTACACCCAAAACCATAAGATACCTAGGAATAAACCTAACCAAAGAGGCAAAGGATCTGTACTCAGAAAACTATGGAACACTCATGAAAGAAATTGAGGAAGACACAAAGAAATGGAAAAATGTTTCATGTTCATGGATTGGAAGAACAAATATTGTTAAAATGTCTATGATACCGAGCAATCTACACCTTCAATGCAATTCTGATCAAAATACCATCGACGAGGCGCCTCGGTGGCTCAGTCGTTAAGCGTCTGCCTTCGGCCCAGGGCATGATCCCAGAATCCTGGGATCAAGCCCTGAATCGGGCTCCCTGCTCCGCTGGGAGCCTGCTTCTTCCTCTCCCACTCCCCCTGCTTCTGTTTCCTTTCTCACTGGCTGTCTCTCTCTCTGTCAAGTAAATAGATAAAATCTTAAAAAAAAAAAAACCCATCAACAATTTTCAAAGAACTGGAACAAATAATCCTAAAATTTGTATGGAACCAGAAAAGACTGAATAGCCAAAGGAATGTTGAAAAAGAAAACCAAAGCTGGGGGCATCACATTGCCGGATTTCAAGCTCTATTACAAAGCTGTGATCACAAAGACAGCATGGTACTGGCTCAAAAACAGACACATAGACCAATGGAGCAGAATAGAGACCCCAGAAATGGACCCTCAACTCTATGGTCAACTAATCTTCGACAAAGCAGGAGAGAATATCCAATGGAAAAAAGACAGTCTCTTCAACAAATGGTGCTGGGAAAATTGGACAGTCTCATGCAGAAGAATGAAATGGACCATTACCTTACCCCATACACAAAAATACACTCAAAATGGATGAAAGACCTCAATGTGAGACAGGAATCCATCAAAATCCTGCCTGTGGGCAGCAACCTTTTTGACCGCAGCAAATTCTTGCTAAACCTGTCTCCAAAGGCAAGGGAAACAAAGCCAAAAATGAACTACTGGGACTTCATCAAGATAAAAAGCTTTAGCTCAGAAAAGGAAACAGTCAACAGAACTAAAAGACAACCAGCAGGATGGGAGAAGGTATTTGCAAAGGCCATGACAGATAAAAGGTTGGTATCCAAGACCTGTAAGGAACTTATCAAACTTAACATCCAAAGACCAAATAATCCAGTCAAGAAATGGGCAGAAAACAAGAATAGATATTTCTTCAAAGAAGATATTCAAATGGCCAACAGACACATGAAAGAACGCTCAACCTCACTTGGCATCAGGGAAATTCAGATCAAAACTACAATGAGATACCACCTCACACCAGTCAGAATGGCTAAAATTAGCAAGTCGGGAAATGACAGATGTTGGCGAGGATGCTGAGAAAGGGAAATCCTCGTGCACTGCTGGTGGGAATGCAAGCTGGTGCAGCCACTCTGGAAAACAGTGTGGAGCTTCCTCTAAAAGTTAAAAACAGAGCTACCCTACAACCCAGCAATTACAGTACTGGGTATTTACCCCAAACTTACAAATGTAATGATCCGAAGGGACACATGCACCCCAATGTTTATAGCAGCAATGTCCACAATAGCCAAACTATGGAAAGAGCCCAGATGTCCAACGACGGATGAATGGATAAAGAAGATGTGGTATACACACACACACACACACACACACACACACACACACACACACACAGTGGAATATTATGCAGCCATAAAAATGAAATATTGCCATTTGCAATGACGTGGATGGAACTAGAGGGTATTATGCTAAGCAAAATAAGTTAACCACAGAAAGACAATTATCATATGATCTCACTCCATACGTGGAATTTCAGAAACAAAACAGAGGACCATAGGGGAAGAGAGGAAAAAATGAAACAAGAGGAAACCAGAGAGGGAGACAAACCAAAAGACTCTTAATCATAGGAAACAAACTGAGGGCTGCTGGAGGGGAGGAGGGTGGGGGATGGGGTAATTAGGTGATGGGCATTAAGGAGGGCACATGATGTAATGACCACTGGGTGTTATATAAGACTGATGAATCACAGACCTATATCTCTGAAACCAATAATACATTATATATACTTATTTGAATTAAAATAAAAAATGTTAGGAAAAAGGAAGGAAGGAAGGAAGGAAGGAAGGAAGGAAGGAAGGAAGGAAGGAGAAATGAAGAAGGAAAGAAAGAAGAAAGGAAGGACGAAGGAAAGAATGAGTGATCGATAAAAAGGCAGACCGAAAGACTTAGGTATAAATCTAACCAAACATGTATAGGGTCCGTATGCTGAAAACCATAAAATGCTGATAACAATTTAAAAAGACCTACATAAATACAGTGATATAACATACTCATGAATGGGAAGTCAATCTCCCCCAAAATGATCTATAGAATTAGCATAATTCCAAAAATCCTAGTAGGACATTTTCATAGATACAGATGATTCTAAAATTTATATGAAATGGTTATGGAGCTAGGATAGCTCAAGTAATTTTTTATAAAGAAGAACAAAGGTGGACGAATCAGACTACCCAATTTTAATGCTTTCCCTAAAGCAACAACAATCTAGACAGTGTGTTGTTGGCAAGGGGACAAGACACACAGGCGCAAAGGTCAGAATAGAGTCCAGGAATAGACGCAAATACATATGGTCGACTGATCTTTGACAACGTGCAAAAGCAATCCAGGGGAGAAAGGACAGTCTTTTCAACAAATGGTAATGGAACAATTAGTCACCCATATGCAAAAAATTGAACTGTGACGTACACCTTATGCCTTACAACTAACTCAAACTGGATCACATATAAATAAGCATAAAAGTATAAAATATTTGCAAGAAAACGGAAAAATATATTCATGACCTGGCATCTAGCACAGTTTTAGAAATGACACCAAAAGCATAATCCATGAAATAATCCATGAAAGAAAGGCATTGATAAATTGGACCTCATCAAAATTAAAAACATTTGGCCTGCTGACACAGTGCTGAGAGAATGAAAACACAAGCTAGAGACTGGGAGAAATACTTACAAACCACATAGCCAACTGAGGACTTGTAGCCAGGATATAGAAAGAACTGTCAAAACTCAACAATGAGAAAATAAAACCCCTCAATTAAAAAGTGGGCAAAAGATGCACCACAGACGAAATAATGGCAGACAAGCACAAGGGGTCCCACGTCAGGAGCCCCAGGGAAACGCACAGTAAGTGAGAGCGAGACCCTGCGTTGCCATCAGAAAGGCCAACAAGGGACACAAACCCTTACGTCCACGTGCAGACCTGTGCCGGAGTGTTCACAGCTGCTCCAGGCACAACCGTCGAACTGAAACACAGAAGCTTTGCGTGAGCTGGTAAACTGTGGCCTGCCCACGCCGCAGGAAAGGGGGGCATGGACATGTGCGGGGGGTGCTCAGAGGTCTGTGCTGACCACGCTCCTGAGACGGCAGCTGCGGTGCTGAGGTCAGTGGTTGCCAGGAGCCACAGGCGGGGAGGGTGTGTAGCAAGAAAGGGCTGGCGGGAGCAAGGAGTCTCCGGCTGATGTGCTGCTCTGTGCCCTGACCAGTGGTTGCACAAATCCATGTATGTGGAGGAACTCCAAAACCAACAGAAATAGGCTAATTTAAAATTTCTCATTTAAAAAACAAAATAATTAACACATACTCCTGATTAAAATACTAAGTAAGCTGTAACGCGAGGCAATTTCTCCACGTAGTAGGAGGCATTTGTGAAACGCCCACAACCATCGTGCTTAAAAGCAGACTTCAAGAACACCCCCATCAGGGGCCGGGGTGGCGCGGCCCGGGAACCACCCGACTCTTCCTTTCGGCTCAGGTCGTGATCTCCGGGCTGTGGCATCGAGCCCCGCGGCGGGCTCCGCGTTCAGTGGGGAGTCTGCAGGAGACTGTCTCTCCCTCTGCCCCCACCCCCCACTCAAGCTCCCTCTCTCTCTCTCTCAAGAAGAGTCCCCACCAAAGTCTCAGACCACAGCACGCTTGCTGTCGTCTTCCACAGGGAGCGTGAACCACAAAGGAGCAGTGTGCGTGGAAGAAACGTCGGCAACAGGCTCGTGGTCTGTTGTGACCCCACCGCGTGGACCTCCCCGGAATCCCCCTGGAGCCTCGGAACCGACTCCGCACAAAGCAGCACGTCCTCTCATCACCAGTTAGCACACGGGCCAGGCCCCCCCTTCCTGAGTGGAGACAGGAAACAACCAACCACACAAGAAACGTGAGAACTCTGAAGAAAACGCGGACGCCCCTGGGAAGACACACAAACACGCCGTATTGTGGGTGTTGAAAGCCAACCCACAACGTACCGATGAGAAACTTTCTGTAGCAAACAAAACGAGCGCCCTGCAACTCTGGTGTGCCCCAGGGTGGCCTTACGTGACCTGCGCGAGCCACGAGTGTGACCAAGCCGGTCCTGGTAGCTAGAACCCTTGCAGGTGCTCCTGGGGGCGCTGAGGGACAGTGCTCTGGCCAGAGGCAGGGGGATCTGAGACCAGACACACCTCCATCAGGGAGCACATCTGCCCACCCCAGCCACGCTCCCGGAGGTAGGCCCGGTCATCTCCAGTGGCCCCTCCAGCTGCTCTGGGGTGCAGTGTGGCAGACAGGGGAAGGGGAGAAGGTGACTCAGCAACGTCCCAGTGCAACACCTACACAGCCATGGCACCGTGCACGATTAATGGTGCGGACCTCTGTCTCCCTCCATCTCTCCAGAGCCCTGGGCTTCTGGGACCACTGCCCCCAACCCTCCGCAGCTCTGAGGTCCTGGGACCACCTTCCTGAGCCCTGGGGTCCCACAAACAACAGAACGATAAACAGTACAAACACCAGAATACCTCCTAGAACTCTTAGCTAGAATTTATGTCTGTCTTGTGCTCCCCAAGATCTTAAAGAAGTGATTTCCCACCACCAAGAGTATATTCTTTTTTTTTTTTTTAAGATTTTATTTATTTATTTGAGAGAGAGCGAGCAAGAGAGCGCGAGACGAGGGGAGGAGCAGAGGGAGAGGGAGAAGCAAACCTTGTGGTGAGCAGGGAGTCTGATGCAGGCTTGAGCCCATGACCCTGGGACCATGACCTGACCCGAAACCAAGAGTCGGACACTTAACTGACTGAGCCACCCAGGCACCCCTTGACTAAAAACGTTCTTAGGGCGCCTGGGTGGCTCAGTCAGTTGAGCGTCTGCCTTTGGCTCAGGTCGTGATCTCAGGGTCCTGGGATCGAGTCCCACATCAGGCTCCCTGCTCAGTGGGGGGTCTGCTTCTCCCTCTGCCATTCCCCTTGCTCATGCTCTTTTTCAAATGAATAAATAAAATCTTTTAAAAAATATTCTTAAAGCAGCAAATTTGTTTTCATAGTACCCCAATGCACTTAAAAAACAGCAGGAATAAATGTAAAATTATTTACTTTTCATACCAAAATAAAATCCAGCTTAATAAAAATGAAGCTGACAAGAGTCCTACTGTAGAGCCCGCACATGGTTGAGACGGACCTGCGCCTCTCTCTAGGACCTGGGAAAGCATCTCACTGCCATGTAAATACGAGAAGGTACAACAATGGAACCAATGGTCTTTTTCTTGAAAGTAGGCTTCAGGCCCAACGTGGGGCTTGAACTCACGACCCTAAGGTTGAGAGTCACAGGCTCTACCTACTGAGCCAGCCAGGTGCCCCCCCTCTTTGGTCTTTGATGGAGGGAGTGGTATGTCCTACAGGTGATTTACCGGGTAAGCGCAGGTGTATTTCAGAGTAACTAGGAGATGGAGATACTTTCATTGTCCCAGTGAAAGGGTGCAGTCAGGACAGTGAAGCAGGCAGCCCCCCAACAGCCCACGGGTCTGGCCACAGCTGCCCTTATGGGGGTCTCGCTGTACCCACTGCGGGTCTTATCCTTAAGAACCAATAGTCCAAGGGAGACATGTACGCTCAGCCTCCAGCAGCGCTGTGCCTCGTGCTCCTGAGATACTGAGGCCTTTCTGTGCGGGCCAGGGCAGAGCTAACACGGTTTCTTTGGCAAACATGTGTTACATTTTAGGGGATGCACAACCACGTCTGTAATAGTTCTTACAGTTACAATGGGACTCACACGTTTTCAGGCACATGGATTCGCACTGGAGTGCAACCACCAGTAGGACCTCAGGTCAGAGGAGCACACGAGCACACACAGGCCTTCCAGGCCTGCAGGGAGGGGTACAGCCGCCTTCTCTGGGGCGTTCCCTGGTCTCTGGTGGAGCAAGGAGCATCGCAGGCCCCTGGTGCCCACCAGCCTCACCTAGCCCCAGCGCAGACTCGGACCAGCAAGAGGGGCCTAACCCCGAAGACGCCCCCGCCTGCGGCTCCCTGCCGCCGACTCCAGTATCCAGGGGAACGTCTGCTAACTTGACATTTGTGAGATGAAGTAAACTTCACCTTACCGAAAGAAAGCAAATAAAATAGGCAAAGTCCGTTTCTTTCTTTTTTTTTTTAATTAAGATTTTACTTATTTATTTGAGAGAGAGAGACAGAGAGAGCAAGAGAGAGCATGAGTGGGGAGGAGAGGGAGAAGCAGACTCCCTGCTGAGCACAGAGCCTGACGTGGAACTTGATCCCAGGACCCTGGAATCATGACCTGAGCTGAAGGCAGACGCCTAACCGACTGAGCCACCCAGGCGCCCCTGCAAAATCTGTTTCTTAACAGTAAACTTTTCTTTCAAGTTTACTGATCTGAAACCCATGAGAGAATACAATTTTGGTTATCGTATTCTGTCTTTTCAGCTCCAGTTTTCTCAGATTTTCAAGATTCTGTCAATTATGTAACCTTTAAAAAATAAAGTTTTGGGCACAGTGCCTCCCCCCCAGTGGTCTCTCATGGGTAATTTCATGTCTGCTTGACTGGGCCCTGGGATGCCCAGACACAAATTACTCTGGGTGTGCCCGTGAGGGTGTTTCTGGATGAGAGGAGCATCCGGTCTGGTGGGCTGAGCCTCCCAGTGTCGGTGGGCATCACTCAAGCCCTGGAGGGCCTGAGTAGAACAGAAAGGTGGGGGAAGAGGGAGCACCTCCTGCCTGACACCTGAGCTGGGACATGGTCCTCTCCTGCCCTCCACGGCACTGCACATGCCCTCCCCAGTCTACAGCTGACAGACGGCCTCCATAGTCCTGTGAGCAAACTCCCTTTACATGTATGCAGACAGCAAATGGAGTCACTCCTGTCAGGCAGTGACCTGACCAGCCAAGACCGGGGATCGCCAAGACCAGCACAGGCTGACGACACCAGCAACGGTAACCAGAACCAGAAGAGGCCGGCAAAGGCCCAAGACCGATTAAACTCCTTTAAAAAGGGAGGTGTTTTGCAGCGAGTGTCGACTTTCCAGAGGATGACCCTTTCATGTCTGACTGTATCCGAGAGGCGACTGCCACCCCAATCTCTGTCCAACTGCTCTCTGAACAGGGCAGAGCCCCCCGACCCCGCCACGGCCCGGACATAACAAGCACTTCATGCAGACAGCTGCCCTGGACGGGACCAAGTTCTCCTCTCAACTGCTCGCTCACAGGCTGACTTTGCGTTTGGTTTGTTAACATCTTGTTCCCTTGTATCTTGTTTGCTGTGATTTTTTAATGTGCTTTGGTTTGTGTGAGGTGTATGTGTAGTGAAATGTCACTGAGTTTGGAACCTAAGCCTTGCTTACAGCTGAGGAAAGCTGACGCTTTGGGAGAACACGACCGTGTGCCCGCCTCAGCGCTCCTGACAGTGCACGCCGAGAGCCGCGAGCGCGTACCCTTCGCCGGCTCTGCTCCTCTGGAGGACCCCGACTAACACCCTGACAGGGAGTAAGATACCGTCAGTCCACCCGCCACAGGGACTAGCAGGTTCTCTTTTTAACAGTGTTTTCATTGGCACATGGAGCTCAAACCAAAGGGAGTCCTCACTCCCAGCAAACAGACGAGCGGCGTGGACGTCACTCACACCCCGCCAACCACTGGACCAGCCTCACTGAAGTGTGCGGCTACAAGGGCCGCGCAAAGCAGAGTACGGAGGCAGTTCATCTGTGAGGCAGACAACGGCGTGCGGGGGCTGGTACTGTCCATTACACACAGTACGTAACAGATCATCTATCTTAGGCTCTTAGAGGTACTTCACATTATCTGTAAAAAACCCCAAAACTCCAAAAAGCCAAGTGTTTTAGATTATAAATTTCCAACTTGAAAGAATTTTAGGTAAGTTTTTCTTTTGCTTTTATTACAAGCATATAATATTAATTGGCAAAACACTGAGTACAAGCTTCACTATCATAAAATCAAAACATTTAAGCAATATTCCAAAAAAGATTTTAGACAAAAACTAGCCACCAATAGTACAAAAATTACACACCAACACAAAGCATAAAAAATGTAAACTTTCAAATTAAACAGTCAAAAATATGTATCTGCATTGTCATCTCAATAAACCGCGACACATGTGGCAATCAGGCTAACGGCGGCTCACGCCCCGGACCCACATCATTTGGGGAAAAATGGTTTCCTTAGACCCAATTAAGTTGTCAGAATAGACGTTTACACTAATGCTACACACATTTTAGGGGACACTTAAACTTCAGTCCACCCTTCAGATGCGCTCATGGACGTGGTGAACCACACGCGATGCTGGTGGAGAGCGGGGGGCGGGGGGTGAGGGCAGAGCCTCCTTGGTGGGCTGGCGGCTGGCCGCATCACACCTGTCCCTGCCTGGCAGGGACGGGATCTTTGTAAAGATTACGGCTAGGTTGAATAATGGTCTTCTAATCTACTCATCCCACCTCACGAGTCTGTTCAAATGCCAGGACAGAGAAACACATTGGCTTATCACGCTAAGGTCACACGTGATGTGGTGGAGTGTAAAATGATTTCCTGAGGAAACAGAGAAACCGGATTGTTTCTGACTTAACTATCTGCGCCGCTTACCTTCAATGTCTCGAGAGCATATCTAATATTCACGTATAAAGTAGAGATCAGCTGGCGTGTTCCTAGAACAATCAATCCAATGACACATTTTAAGTTGCTGTAAAATGCCCTCCTGTGCGCTTTGAGGAAAAAAGGAAACGACTTTCTAAAGACTTCACCACAAGGAGGCATCAGAGGCCGCACGCCCTGGAGGGACAGTAGCTCCGTCCAGAGTGTGGGCATCCAGGGCTGTGAGCGCGCAGGGTCTGAAAGCAGGAGACCCAGGGCGGCCACACACCACTTCCCGGCAGCCTGCCCGGTCACGTACGGGGCACACACACAAACCATCCCCAAACAGCATTCTTGTAACGACAGTGAAAAGGAAAAACCAAACAGCCGAATGTACATGTTTTGAAATTCCACCGACGTTCCCTTTCGATTTAGCAGAAGAGATGCGACATTACAATTTGAACAGGTGTCTAATAAATGCGTCTTGGAACCTATTGCACAAAAGCATCAACAATGCTCTTCATCATCTCTATAAAACAAAAACGTACAAAGTAAAAGCTACTCAAAGTAAAAAGAAGAAGCTTGCAAAACATGTCACAATTTCATTTTATATGCCTGTAAATAAAGCTGGACCACGGAAACCAAACAATTGGATGGGAAAATATGATAGAAGGCTTAAAATAGAATAAATAATTTTATAAAGTTAAGTTTTCTTTTTTTTAACCCCCCAAATCTTAAATTCAATATTATATATTCTATCTGAATTTTCTATCTTCATGAAAACTGCATGTAGTGAGACCGCGTGCTGGGAGGCGCGTCCCACTGCCGGTGACGGTGACGCAGGAAGGTAACTGAACAGCACTTGTGTTACCAGCGTAAACAGTCGTGAAAACCACTTCACAGGAACTCCGTCTGCTAAAAAAAGAAACTGATCCTGGCTTTCATGCTCGAAAAAACAAAACTCAGCCTTTTGAGGTGAAATGAAAGTGTGCCAGTGGGGAAGGGACCACGGAAGCTGCCCTGGGACACAGGCTCTGGGCTCCTGTCAGCCGAGGGGCAGGGGTCCCCGGGGCCGTCGTGCAGTGAAGACAGTCTGCATGAGGAATCTTAGAAAAATAGGTACGTCTGCTGCTGAGGTTTTGTCAGGTTAACACGATTACAAAAGGGGGTCACAGGAGGGTCAGCAGCCAGCCGGCGGTGTTAGCGCTGGCTCGGTCTCCACCTCCTTGTGCATCGGAACACGTCCACTTAGCACCATAGCAAATTCAAGTGATTTCAAAGATAGCTACAAAGTTACAAATATGTACTAGGAGATTATTACAGCGACACTCAGTCGAATCTGAACTGTGAGTTGATTTTGTCTGAATTTGGGTGCTTACACTGTTGAGCCCTCCCCTCCTCCGCCACCCAGGGAAATAGCCAGTTGGAACGCTCCACCTAAAACCGCACTGTGGTCACGCGTGGCTGTGCGGCGCGTCAGTAGTAGTGTGTATGCTGAGGTAGACAGGTAATGTTGACTCATACACACCTACTCGCTAACCCTCGTGGAGCGACTCGAACGCACGCCTGGGACGGACAGCAAGCTGGCCAACCGAACGCGTCAGACACTCACTACTGGGCGTTAATGGGCTTTAATGAGAGGCGAACGCTGACCAACTCCTAACAGAACCTGTTTTTAGGTTTCTAAGAGGTCTTACATTAGGGTCCCTTGGATTGAATTAATCTGAATGGTTTTCTTGTCACCAAGATTAGGTCTCACGTATATGGAAGAGGAAGCAGAAGAAACCCAACGCTAACTTTCAAAGCAAATGTGAGAAGAAACTCTAGTCAGGGCGGTGACATACCCCACGAAGAAAGGAGGTGGGCGGTCGTGGACACTGGCGCTGGCGGCCGCCCGGGGGGTGACTGCGGAGGACCGGGAGGAACTCAGAGCTCACAGACAAACGGACGGTGCGGACGGAGAGGACAAGGATGGACACAGAACCCCAGGACAACACTTCCATGGCCCCGGAAAACGGCTGCGTTCTCCTCCTGCCTTTACACTTTCCAAGTTACTGTTTTAAAGGGACAAACGCCTGTGTGCTGGCAGAGCTTATTCACTAATTCCACAAAAATATTAACATTTGGGAGGAGAAAGGGGTTAACAAAGTGTGTGCTGCCTGCGACTGGCATTTCAGGCCATCAAGGTACCGAAAGAACCACCGGCAGGCTCCTCCGAAGCGCAAGCTGGCTGGAGGGCGCATCTCCCCGACAACAGCCTCAGGCGAAAGCCGTCCAGGAGGGCGAGGGGTGGTCTGCACGCCTGGGGCACCCGTCCTCCTCCGACCCACGGAAAACCCCCACACCACGCCCCCGCCTCTCTCTTCAGCACGATGACCACGGGAAAGAATGGAGGAAGTAAGTGGCAGCCCTGAGAGATCAGAGCCCTATCTGCGACCGGTGATGCTGAAGAACTAGGGCGGCTCCACAGGCCAGCACTGGGCCGGCCCGGCCAGCTCCGCCCTACCCTGTGCAGCGCCCGGCCCGCGACGGGCCAGCAGCGCGGGTGGAGCCCCTCCCCCGCCCCAGGGCGCGTGGCCCCAGTGCATCCTCGGAGCCCAGAGTGCCCCCGAGGCAGGGGAGCTGTCGACTTTTCGTGGTTCGCAAAGTGGAAAATCAAATACCGTGGCTAACTCATAGTATCAATGGAATGCTCTTAAATTAACCCTTTATCTAACCCTTCTAAGTCTTCAGGAAGCTAAAGGCAACATAAATATTGTCATTCACCATGAAGAGAGGTTGTTTTCAATAACTTAGGAAGGGTTCGGTAAACGTACAAGTATTTTTGAGGCTTACCGTGAACCTAATTCATAAACAGAACGGAAATGACCAGATTTCAAGGCCTGGAAAGCAAGCACAGGTCGTGTGGCCACTATGTTTACCATCTAGTCTGTGAGAGGCGCCCATTCGGCCGCTGAGACTGTGAAGTGTTTCGTCGTCTTGTAACCGTGGTGCTGGTAGTGTCTTGTTGAGTGTGAATTCTCTCATACAAAAGTTATAAATACTCTATTCAGAAATCTGGTCCCCACGGCACCCGCGGGCGACAGCGCGGTCGGCGGGACCCGGCCGCGGCCAAGCTCAGAGCAGGTCCATCTTGGGTCTGTAGTGCAGCAGGAGTGGCGCCTTCTGCAAGACAAAGTCAGAGCACGGTGCCGTCACAGCCGCCAGCCGCGCTGACGGGGCCCCCTCCCCGGGGCCTGCGCACACTCGCTGCCCCACCCGCTCCCGGCGGCTATCACCCCCTTCTCCGGGCTGCCCCTCGAGTCGGGGTCCTGCCATCTGCTTCCTGCACTGGGGCGGGGGGGCACCCTCTGAATACAGCAGCCTGCTGCGGTGGGGTGGGGTGGCCTTGGCCAGGAGAGATGGTGCTTGCCCAAGGACCCTATGTGGCTGGGGCACTGATGATTTCAGAATGACTGCCTTTCAGAACAACCCTGTGACAGTTATTTCTAAGCTCTTAGTTGAAAATATGCACAGAAAAGAAGTTTGCCATTTGTAGCAGACTCTGACAATCAAACAATCCAACCTTTACAAGGTCTTACCTTGAATCTCCACCTTGTGACAACCACAAATTTGAGCGTGTGGTCCTTGCCCAGGATTTCCTCATTGCATAAAATGTCCAGCTGGCGGGAGAAGAAGGCTTCAGTCAGGGCCCCAAGGGCATGGCGCTCGGCACACCTGGCCTCCAGGCTGCACCAGCTATGCCAGTCGGACCACACAATGTCAGTCGCCCGAGGGTGACATGTCGTTTCCAGGTGGCACAGGTGGGGCAGTGCTTGGAAGGCCCCGCCCCAACTCACCTGAGGGCCAGGAGCACCTGGGGCCTGAGGGGTCCACACGCACCCATGTCTCCCCTCCCCGAGGGCCCTCGGCTGAGGTCACCACACTGTGCTCGTCTGTCTCCCCACCTCAGTCCACTCTTGGCCAAGTCGGTCCCTTTTACCTCAGTGGAAAAAGGAAATGGGCTCTTCAGATGGTCTTTTTCCTTTCTTTTTTAAAAAGACTATTTTTAGAGCAGTTTGGGGGTGAGAGCAGCGCTGAGAGGGAGGTTCAGAGAGAGATCTCTCATGAGCCCCCGTCCCCCCACCAGCCACATCCACACCGGAGTGGGGCGTCTGTTACGGTGGACGAGCCTCCACGGACACGCCATCATCACCCAGAGTCCACAGACGACGTCAGGGCCACGCCTGGTGGCGCACATTCTGTGGGTCTGGACGAGGGCATCAGGACAGGTGCCCACCCCCGGCCCCCGAATCCCCGTGCTCCACCTGTTCATCCCCCCCCCCCCAACCCCTGACAACTGCTGATCTTGTTACTGTCTGGCGGTTCTGCCTTTTCCGGAACGTCCCACCGCTGGAACCCTACTGCGTCTTTCCCTTCGTCGTGTCATTTAAGGCTCCTCCGTGTCTCCTCATGGCTTGGGCGTCCTTTCCCGTCAGCACGAGTGATCGTCTGTTGTCCGGGTGGAAGACAGGTCATCTCTCCACGCACACACTGAAGGACGTCTCGGGTGCTTTCAGGTTTCGGCGATTATGAATAAAGCTGCTATCAGCATCCGTGGGCAGGTTTTGGTGTGGACGTGAGGTTTTGGGTAATTCGGGTGAGCACCGCGGACCACGACTGCTGGACCGCACGGCGAGAGCATATTTAGTTTTGTAAGAAACTGCCAAATGGCCTTCCACCAGCCGTGGACAGGAGTCCCTGTTGCTCCACACCCTCGCTGACATGTGGTCAGAGTTCTGGATTTTGGTGGTTCTGACAGGTGTGGAGTGGTATCTTGTTTTAATGTTTCCCTGACGACAAATGATGTTGACTCAGATGGTCTTTTAAACTCCCTCAGGGCAAAGGGCCCCTGCATCCTCGGGGAGGGGCTGGACAGGGGGCACACACGGGGCTGCCTGGGGCTGGCTCTGAGAAGACTGCCCTGATGCCAAACCCCACCTCCCCCAGGCAGGACCCTTACTCACGTCGACCCTCTGGGGGACCTCACCATGACTCTGGGCTCCAAATGGCACCACACACCAAGGACCCCAACCTTGACTTGGGGCCCCGACACTCACCTTAGTTCACCTTCCACCGCGTGAGCAGTGACCACAGCAGCCTGTCCCCAGACGCTGTCCACCCAGGTGCACAGCCCCTAACCCTGCTTCCCCTACAGCTCCGCCAAACACACCAGCAAATCATTTCGGCGCTCTCCGGGTCAGGCTCCGCGGCTGCCCTGAAACCCTACCGCCGGAGGGCTGAAAACGGCAGACTTAACCTCAGTGTCCTGCCTGAAAGCCAGGAGGCCACCCCCTCCAGCCTCTGCTCTGTCTCCACAGCTTTCTGCTAGCTCTGTGCCCCAGATCTCCTTCTGCCTCTCTTTTTGTGTATCAGGACAGTTTATTCCTTTTTATTGTTTTTTTAAATGTGATAAAATGCACATAAAATATGCCATCGTAACCATTTTTAAGTGGGCAGTTCCGTGGCATCAGGCACATTCACAGTGTTGTGAACAGCCCCCCGTCCACCTCCAGAACTTTCTCATCTTCCCAAACTGCCCCCAAGAAACACTAGCTCCCCATCTCTCCCCCGTCCCCCAGCCCCCGACACCCACCACCCACTTTCTGTCTCTATGATCTGACCCCTCTAGGGACTCTCAGAGGTGGGCTCATACAGTGTTGTCCCTTTGTGGCTGGCTCATGTCACTGAGCACAAGGTCCTCAGGGTTCATCCGGGTGGTGGCAGGTGTCAGAATGTCGTTCCTGGTTAAGGCTGAATAACACTCCATCGTGTGGAATGTGTCCGTTTTGTTTATCCGTCCGACCGTCCATCCATCCGTCCATCTTTCTGTCCATCCATCCGTCCTTCTATCCGTCCGACTGTCCATCCATCCATCCTTCTATCTGTCCGTCTGTCCACCCGTCCACGGACACTCGGGTGCTTCCCTGTCTTAGCGGCCGTGCGTAACGCGGCCGTGAACACGGGGGTGCCGGCGTCTCCTCGAGACCCTGCTCTCTGTTCTTCGGGGAACCTACCCAGACGTGGAATTGCTGGATCATATAGTGATTCTGTTTAATTTTTTGAGGACTCTCCACGTTGTTTTCCATAGCGGCCGCACCATTTTACACACCATCGCCCTCCCCCTGATGGCGCAGTGTTCCAGTTTCCCCACATCCTCGCCATCTTCTGTTGTTTACTCATTTTTTACAGTAGCCATCCTACTAGGTATGAAGTGGTTCCCACGGTGGTTTTGATTTGCATTTCCCTAACAACGGTGACCCTGAGCACCCTGTCATGGCTATTGGCTGTATGCGTCTTCTTTGGAGAAATATCTAAGCCCTTTGCCCATTTTTAAATCAGGTTGTTTGGTTTCTTTTATACTGTTTTAGGAGTTCTCTATATCTTCTGGATAGTAGTCCCTTATCAGATGTATGGCTTGCAAATAATTTCTCACATTCTGTACAAAATTTTTTCATTTTCAGAAAGTCCAATTTGTCGAATTTTAAAATTTTGTTGACTGTGCCTTTGCTGCCCTCTCCAAGAAATCATTGCCAAACCCAGCGTCATGAAACTTTTGTCTTAAGTTTTCTTCTAAGAGCTTTACTGTTTTAGGTCTGACATTTAGGTCCTTGATCTACTTTAAGTTAATTTTTGCATATGGTGTGAGGTAAGGGTCCAATGTCATTCTTTTGCACGGCAACGTGCAGTTTTCCCAGCATCATTGGTTGAAAAGACTATCCTTTCCCCGTAAGTGGTCTTGGCACCTTCGTGGGACATCACTTGAGCGCCCACATGAGAGTTCACTTTTGGGCTGTCTAACTCCATTGATCTAGACGTCTGTCTTTACGCCAATATGACACTTTTTTATTAGTGTGGCTTTATAGTAAAAGTTTTGAAATCAGAAAGTGTGGGTCCTCCAGTTACATTCTTTTCCAAGACTGTTTTGGCCATTCAGGGTCCCCTGAGATTTCATAAAATTTAGGATGGGTTTTTACACTTCTGCAAAAAACATCATTGGGACTTTGACAGGGATTGCTTTGACTATAGACTGCTTAGGTAGTATTAACATTTAACAACATTAAGTCTTCATCAACTTGGGATGTGTTTCCATTTATTTATGCCTTCTTTAATTCCTTTCAGCAATTTTTGTAGTTTTCATTGTACAAGTCTTTCACTTCCTTGATTAAGTTAATTCCTAAGTACTTTATTCTTTTTGATGCAATTGTAAATTGAACTTTTTTTTTTTGTAATTTCCTTTTCAGGTTATTCATTGCTAATGTACAGAAACGCAGCTGATTTTTGTGTTAATTTTGTGTCCTGCTACCTTGCTGAATTCATTTACACTAACGTGTGTGTGTGAGTGTGTGTGCGTACGATCTCTGGGATTCTCTACATGTAAGACTGTATCATCTGCAAACAGATAATTTCAATTCTTCCTTTCCAATTTGGATGTTTTGTTTATTTTTCTCCCCCAATTGCTCTGGCTAGAACATCCAGTACCATGTTGGATAGAAGTGGTGAAAGTAGCATTCCTACCTTGTTCCTGATCTTAGAGGAAACGCTTTCAAGTCTTTCACCAATGAGTCTGATGCTTGTAGTGAGTTTTCATATATGGCTTTTATTTTCAAGTGTATTCTATTCCTAGTTTGTTGAGGTTTTTTTTTTTTTTTTTTTTTTTAATCATGAAAGGGTATTGAATTTTGTCAAATGCTTTGCAGACCTACATCTGTTGAAATGATCGTGTGGTTTCCCCCTCCGTTCTGCTGGTGTGGCATATCACACTGATCAGTTTTCGGGTACTGACCCATACCTGCGTTCCTGGTATAAATCCCACTTGGTCGTGGTGTATATAGTCCTCGTAATGTGCTGCTGAATTCTGTTTGCTAGTATTGCGTTGAGGATTTTTGCATCCGTGTTCATCATGCGTGCTGGTCTTACAGTATCTCTGTCTGGCTTTGGTATCAGGGTAACGCTGGCCTCACAGAATGAGCTGGGAAGCTTCTCTCCCCTTCAATTTTTGGGAAAAGTCTGGGAAGGATTGGTGTTAATTCTTCTTTAAATGTTTGGGAGAATTCACCTGTGAAGCCGTCAGGTCCTGGGCTTTGCTCTGTGGGGAGATTTTTGATTACTGCTTCAGTGTCCTTACCAGTCGTAGGTCTATTCAGACTTTCTATGTCTCCGTGATGTAGTCTTGGTAGGTTCTGTTTGCAGGAATTTGTCCGCTTATCTAAGTTATCCGATTTGTGTTGTACAACTGTTCACAGTACTCTCTGGCAATCCTTTTAATTTCGTAGAATCAGTAACAATGCCTCTGCTTTCATTTTAGATTTTAGTAATTTGTTTTTTTTTCTTAATCCATTAGTCCAAAATTTGTCATTTTTTATGGTATTTTAAAAATATGGTTTTTAACGATTTTATTTATTTGAGAGAGAGAGAATAAGAACATGCATGGGCGGGGGCAGGGGCGAGGGACTAGCAGACTCCATGCTGAGCGCAGAGCCTGACCTGTGGCTCGGTTCCACGACCCTGAGATCACACCCTAAGCCGAAATCAAGAGTCAGAGCCTTAACCAACTAGGGAACCCGGGTGCCCCCGTCAATTTTATTGACCTTTTCAAATAACTGCTGAATTTCTCTATTGTTTTTCTATTTTCTATTCCATTTATCTCTGCTTTAATCTTTATTATTTACTTCTTTCTGCCAGCTTTGCATTTAGTTTGTTTTTTTTTCCTGTTTTTCAAGTTGCAAATTTAGGGTGTTGATGAGATCTTTCTTGTTTTTAATGTAAGTATTTACAGCATAAATTTCCCCCTTCGCACTGCTTTTGCTGTATCCCACAGGTTTCGGTAGGGTGTGTTTTCATTTTTATTTGTCTCTAAGTATTTTCCAAGTTCTCTTAGATCCATTAGTTGTTTGAGTGTGTTGTTTAGGGGCTCCTGGGTGGCTCAGTCGGTTAAGTGTCTGCCTTCAGCTCAGGTCATGATCTCGGGGCCCTGGGATGGAGTCCCGCATTGGGCTCCCTGCTCAGCGGGGAGTTTGCTTCTCCCTCTCCCTCTGCTGCTCCCCCTGCTCGTGCTCTCTCTCTCTCTCAAATAAATAAACAAAACCTTTCTTAAAAAGTGTGCTGTTTAATTTCCAGAGGTTTGTGAACTTTCCAGTCTTCCTTCTGTTATTGATTTCTAGCTTCATGCTGCTGTAGTTGGAGAACACACTATCTTTTAAAACCTACTGAGGCAATTTGTGTCTGCCCTCCTCTCCCAAGGGCTCTGTCACTGAGTTTAGGGCCCAGGTGGATGAGCTAGGGTGATCTCTTCATCTCAAGATTCTTGACACATTGACAAAGACCTTTTTTTCTAATAAAGTCATATTCACATGTTCGGGGGGTTAGGAAATGGACACATCTTTTGGTGGGGGTCACCATTTAACCCACTGTGGTCTGCCTTCTGGTTCCTCAAAATCCACATCTGTCCCACATGCAAAATATATTCACCCCACCCCAACAACTTAGCATAAGTGCTGCCACCCCAGGAGGGCTCCCCGGTGACGTCTGAACCACGATACTCACCTGGGCTTCTGTCCACCAACCCTGTGCATACCATGGCAGCTGGCTTTCATTGAATTCCCATCGTTTACCACAAAACACCTGAAAGTATCTTACCTATCTACCTGCCACCTGTTTCACCCCCAACCCAGCCAATCGTCCATCCATTGTGAAATTTAAGAAGAAAGCCCTTTATACATGTCACCGTCTCCCCGCCACCCCCGCAAGCTTTCTCTCCTGTTAAGGGGCTCCCCATGCTCACATGTGGCCTTCCCGCCACTCTCTTTACCACCACGTCCCATCACTATCTGGGAGCATGCAAAACAGAGATCTTTATCCCCCCTGATTTAAAATCTCCAAAGAAAATGTAAAAACAAAAAAACCCCCAAAGAACTTTGGAAGTATCACCTTCACAAACGAGAAATGATTTGCTATAGTTTCTATCTGCGGTACAACTATTACCTCGTTGAAAGACGAAAGGTTAAGTTTTTTGGCGATGAACTTCTTCAGGTGCAGGACTGTCGCTTGGGCCGAGCAGCGGATCCACTTCCGCTTCAATCCGCGCAGCTTGCTGCTGTTACACTCCAGACAGATGCTCACCTGCGAGAGACAGACACGGCTGGCAGGCCTCGCTGGGAGGGGCCCGCTGCGCGGCAGGCCTCTGCGTTCAGCGTGACAAAGCCGACTGTGAGATCAGAGATCTGTTTGACCTCAACACTGTGGACAAGGGTTTTACTTTAATCGTTTTATATACATTACCTTAAAATCCGTTTACCATTTTGTGAAATATAATCTAACACTGTTAATTCTGTCTTACCAACACAGTACTTCAAAGTCAGTCTGAGAATTATTTATTCGTTGTACACACGGCACTGGTCTCGGAGGTAAACGGACAGACCACAGCTCCGTCCCGAGCTTCTCCCCAAGCCCCATCCCACTGGCTGTGCCGAACACTCTGCTGGCATGATGAGGAAGGACACACAGCCAGCAGTGGTGGGCACCCCTGACTCTGCATGAATACACCGAGGAAGCCTTTACAAAGGAAGCAGTAGGACACCTGGCCTTCAAACAGGATGGCAAAGTCACTAGGGAAGGACGGACTCCGGACTCAGGAAAAAACCATAAGCAAAGGCACAAAGTTTGAAAGTTCACAGTTACCTCTTGGACAATCAACAACTCAGTGGGGTCACAGTGCATGGTGTGTGACAAGGAACTAGAACGTAACTAAGCAAAAGGGATTCTGGGACCAGGGAGTGCCTGGCAGTTGCAAAACAAAGGACCTCCAGGCCATGCAGGATTGTCGAGAAGGCCCCAGTCAACACAGCACTCACGAACGAAGAATTCTCTAGCAGCAGCCACAAAAAATGGCACAACCAGACCCCCCAACATTCTGATAAAAGAATTAACAAAGGAGCGGTGCCTGGGTGGCCTAGTTGGTTGAGCGGCCGACTCTTGATTTCAGCTCAGGGCATGATCTCAGGGTCGTGAGACTGAGCCCTGTCAGGGTCTGCGTTGGCTGTGGAGCCTGCTTGAGATTCTCCCTCTCCCTCCGCCCCCCACCTGCATGTTCTCTCTCCCTCAAAAAAAAAAAAAAAAGCATAGAGGAGTTAACTGAAATATGTAGGTCTAAAATTACTAGAGATAAAAAGAAGGAGTTTAAAACATAATACACTATGAATAAAAACCAGGCAGGTATAAAAGATAACCAAACACAACTTGTAAAAACCCAGTGGGCGGCTGAACCGCAGGTCCGTCTCAGCAGAAGACACACCCGTTTCGTGAAAGACCAACTTCGGGAAATTACCTAAAAGAAGCAGAGACCAAGGTAGCAATTAAAGTAACAAAACAAGGAAAAAGTAAGGGGGCAGCAGACAGAGGGTCTAACACATACGTAACAAGTTCTGAAGGAAGAAGGGAGAACAAGGGAAAGGCAGGATTTAAGAAATAACGACGAAGGATCAAAATGATGGAAGACACAAACCCTAATTTAGGAGCCAAAGAATCCGAAACAGAAGTAAAGGCACGGGGAAGGCAGCAGGAAGGAGCCGCAGGCGATCCTGCCGACGTGGCCGCTGTGCCTGGAAAGCGCGGCAGAAAAGAAGCAGGGACGTTACCGCTCAAGAACGAAGACGAAATGAACCATCTGTAAGCAAAACAGAAACGGAGGAGCAGAGGGGACCCTCGTCAGGGAGGCAGATGTGAGGGGCTGCAGGCAGGTGAGCTGGGGGTGGGACGTCTAGGCCATCGAGGTTGCTCAGGGAGTGTGGCAGGTCGGTTTCTAACTTTTATTTGGAAGAGCAAAGGGGCATGATTAGTCAAGATAACTTTGAAGAAGAAAAATAAGGGGGCATATGCCCATCAGAAACCACAACTTAACAGGTAAAATGATTACATCATTGCCACTCAGTAAATTCCCTGTGGTTTTGGCACCAGGGGAGACAGCAGCAGTAGAACAGAACAGAACCGACCCAAGCACGGATGGAAACCAGCACGGGGTAAAGCTCTTATGAGCCAGGTGGGGAGGGCCTATTAGCCAATGCTGAGAAGGCAACTGGTCAACCCGGGAGGAAAAGACACTTGACCTCCCGTCCAGCTGCACACAGATCACCTGCTGCTGGCTTATAATCTCACTATAAAAGTAAAACTTTAAAATATTTTATAAGAAAATGTAGAACATATTTATGACCTTGGGGTGGGGAAATTTCCTGAGATACTAAAGGAAACACTGATGAATTTCATTACTTTGAGACTGCAAAGTTCTGAATAATGATGAGTCCACGCCAGAGTCTCGAGGCCACGCACGGTGACCCGGGACAATCAGGCCCCACAAAATACATGAGGGAAATGTCGGATTACCCAGTACACAAAGTCCATGACAGAATAAGTAATCTGATAAAAAGTGGAGGCACCAAGAGGACCAGGAAACATTTGAAAAGACGTCCACACCACTGGTACACACACGAAGACGGGAATGAGGACGACAACCGGGCATCACGTCTTGGAATAGCGAGTCCTGTCAGGGACGTGTACAGGAGACCTGGACAGCCATGCTGGTCAGCACCTCAAGTATCTGAGCACCAGAGTGAGTAGGACACTGGACAGATAGGCCAGTGAGCAATGACAAGTGTGGTCCTGCACCCGGTAGCCTGTGTGCACAGCACACAGCATGGTTTCGTGATGCATCCCCAAATTCTCAGAAATAGAATTGCGACTGAAAAAAAGGCAGCTGTAGAAAAGACACATGTTCTCTGTTTCCTATGGTTTCTGGCTACACACATAGATGTAACTATAAACCCAGCAAGCCAGCCTAGCACACAGTTCTCTGTTCACTGGCTGTAAGAGCCCCAAGGCCTGTGTCCTCCTCCCCAGTTCACCAGTGTGTCCCACAGGCTCACTTTCACACATGTCCCAAGCCAAACTCTGGCCACCCCGTGCCACCCCACTGCCCAAGCCACAGATGCTGCCTGGTCACCTTCCCATATGGGGAGCTCTGGCTTCCCTGAGCCTTGTGCCCCATGGGCAGGCCACACCTGCCCTGCTGCAAGGCCCTGCTCCATCCCCTGCCCCGACACACCTGGAGCTCCCTGACCAGCACATCGTCCCTTGCAGATGGCTGCCTGCCTCCCCCTGCTCACCAGGATGGAGGGGGGAGGGGCCCCGACAGGGGAGGTGCTTTGGGGTTTGTGGGATGGTGCCAACCCCCCCACCGCACTGTCCCACAGGGCTGAGGCTGCCCCCCAGCCACCAGCATAGCCCAGGAGCATGCTGCATCCTGCATCCCACAGACCTGGGAGGGCAGGCATCTAAAGACTGGCCCTGGCCCCGGCCCCTCCTTTCTGGTGCCTGGACACCACGCCCAGCTGTGTTGGGCTCAGCACATACTTTCCGACAGTTCAAAGTTCTCACAGCCCTCCTGCAGCAATTCGTGCAGGGACCCCCACAGGTCAAGGGCACCTCTGAGAACACTGGACAGCCATTTGCTCAAAAGCAGGCAGAGGGGCGCCTGGGTGGCACAGCGGTTAAGCGTCTGCCTTCGGCTCAGGGCGTGATCCCGGCGTTATGGGATCGAGCCCCACATCAGGCTCCTCCGCTACGAGCCTGCTTCTTCCTCTCCCACTCCCCCTGCTTGTGTTCCCTCTCTCGCTGGCTGTCTCTATCTCTGTCGAATAAATAAATAAAATCTTTAAAAAAAAAAAAAAGCAGGCAGAATGTGGGCCATACAGGAGGGCCAAATTCTTCTTAAAAGTAGGTGTATATGCTTATTTTACGTTTGCTTTAGTGACTCACCAGTGCTCCAGGCCCGTCTGGCAGCAGTCCAGGGTGGGCGCTCTCATGCCACACGTCAGAGAGAAACACGCTCAGGACAAGGATGGGAACAGGGACAAGGGCAGAGGGCAGTGGGAGCAGCGAGAGAGCAGGGTGCTGAGCCACCAAGGTGTCTGAGTAACACTTCCAGCTGACCGAAACGTCCCCAGTGCTCTATGACGAATAAATTCAGGACAGTGCCAGGCATTCGAATTCTCTGCTGAACAAAAGACCTAGAGCTGCAGCCCAGCCGTGGTTCGAGAGCAGTAAACCCTGGCAAGCATCGAGTGTCAGCATCTGGGCCCGAGGACTCCGGCCTGCAGGCGGACTCGGACTTGGGCTCATACTTCTCTTCGCTGTTTTTCCTTTGCTGATGCTTAGTGTGAAAAGTGCACAATTCAGTCAAGTCATCTGAGTGACAGGAGAAGGAAGGGTTTGTCTTCAAAGTTATTCCAAATTTAGAATTCGATACCCAGCCACATTATCATGCAGACATACATGGGAAACATGGAGGGACTCGAAGTCCGCGACGCACTCACCTTCTCTGAAAAGAAATGAGGAGGGATGCCCCCCCACCCCGCCCCGGAAGAAACACAGACTCCACAAAAGAGGAAGACGGGATAAACCCAGCAGTATGAGAAAAAGCCCACAAAGACCCGTACCACCTTTTGTTAAATCTAAGTAATTATTGGGGCGCCTGGGGGCTCAGTCACTTGAGCATCCGACTCTTAGTTTCGGCTCAGGTCATGACCTCGTGGGTTGTGAGATACCCAGAGGGGGGTCTGCTTGAGATTCTCCCTGTCCCTCTGACCCTCCCTCCACTCCCGCACGTGCTCTCTCTCAAATAAATAAATCTTTTAAAAAATAAATGAATAAATATTAACACAGTGTGAAAACTCTAGTAAAATTATCAGGCAAAAATTCTTAGAATAAAAGCAGCATCACATCAGATTAAAAACTACCAACAATGATCCGGAACAAAGCTTTAGCGGGCTTGTTGGAAGGGGGTGGGTAGCCCCCACACCGGGGGAGGGGAGCCAGAAAAGACCAAGGTAACAGAAGTTACAGAGGCTGACTCTACAAACGGACACAGAAGACACAGTTAAACGCGTGAAAATTTAAGAGCGCTGCTACTAGAGAAATAGGGAGGGAGAGCTACATCTCTGAACTGCGGGAGGGGACAACAGAGAGACGCCTCTGGGGAGAGGATGCAGAGAGGGGAGGGAAGGAGAGGAACGAGGACACCCTGCGCAGCGCGGCCGAAAGCACAGGAAAGCACGCGCCTGACAACCCATTAGAACACGCAGGAGGCGAAGGGCACAGAGACACAGGCTTCAACTCAAGAGACCAGAGAGAACACCCGAGTCATGAAAACCAAAAACTGACTCCTTGGAAAACAACCGATCAAACAGATGAATCCTTGGCACGGGGAGGATAAAAGAGGCAAAAATTAGTGACATTAAACAATGGAAATTTAAAAACCAATGAACGAGAAATGAAGTATGAGGGGGCGGCCCCTGTATGCACACCTTCAGCAGTCCTGGGCCCGTGTGCTGGAGGCCGGGCCTGCAGCCGGCTCGCACACTGACACGGGGCACCGTGGAGGGGCCCAGAATCCAGGAGTGTCCAGCAAGGGGTGCCCGTTTCCGACTGTTCCTTCTGTTCTCCACTGACCTGAGACACAGCTGATCACATCCTGTATTTCCACACAGACACACCTCTATTTCTGGAATGCTCGTGGTAATTTTTTTAACAATACAGAACCGTATCATCTGAAAATCAAGATTGTTATTCTCTTCTTGTACTCGAACCACACTACTCCGATGATCTATTTAATAAGCACACGTACACACGTATGTGTACACAGCAGCACATATGTTAAACACGCCCACACCAGAGTGTATGAAGTGTGCATGTGCGCACACATCCAGGCTCCGCCGACACCCTCGTCTTCATGGCTGTTTCTGAGCTCTGTCTCCCAGATGAGCTTCAGAAGCAGCGGACTGAATTCTACCAGGACAGTTAAAATCATAACCACGGAGATTCACTGGGTGAGAACGGACATCTTCACACCTGATTATTCAGGTTTTTCTCTTATGTTCTTCCATAAGGTTTCAGTGGTTTCATGGAGCCTCACGTTTTCTTGTTAGAATATTTTTAAGTCTTTGTAAGTTATGTGAATAAGGCCCCCCCACGCCTACTGAGGTTGCAGCTTGACCTCATCCCCCAACGAGCAACCACAAGTCCTACCGGTGTCCCCGTTGATGGTCTTAGGTTATATCAGACAACGGTGTGATGTGAGAGGGACGGCATTCTGCTGTCGCATGTACGCGCGCGTGCACACACACACACACACACACACACACACACGTCTCTTCTCGGTCTGTCTCCTCGGTGCGCCGGGCTCTTCAGAACCACGCTGAGTAACAGCTGATAATCTGCACTTTCTTGTCTCTCATATTAATGAGATGATGATTCTAATTTCGCTACGATGACTGTGAGCTTCCAAGCTAGGGTACTCTATGAGAAAGTTCGGTAGCCATGGGTATGGGATTGGATCAAATGCTTTTATGGCATCCCTGGGGCAGTTCACTTCTCCCTTTTGAGCACGGTAAAGCAGTAAGTGGCGTATGCAGACCGCTCAGTGCTGCACTGTCTCTCCAATACACAACCGGCCCGTACCTCCTGGGGTGTGAGACAGGGACACCTGGCACTGAATTACCCACTTGGGGAGGAGCGTGCGGAGGGGGGAGGGACTTCATTTTTTCATATTTAAAATGTTTTGTAGTGAGCATATATTACTCTGGCAATTAAAAAGAAAAGATAAAGAAGGAAAAACTAGGGAGATGTGTTACATTTCAACGTGTCTACTTCCTTGGCTGCTTGGCCTTCCCGTTTCAGGTGGGGGAACACCCGCGGGAGAGTTCGGGTTTTCTGCAGTGCGGAAGCGGGATCTACCTGTTCGTCACTTCTGTGGTAGTCGTTGTCCTCTTCCTGCTTCTCCTCCGCTGCTTCTTTGTTCGAACTGTCATCTGCTTTGGTTTCACCTTTCAGCAAAAACAGAAGATACTGTATTACAAAATCCAGAATGTTAAACCATTATCTTTGTTAACCAGACGGTATACCCAAAATGCTACAAAAATTCATTCAAATAAGACAGTTGTACCTTCAAAAGGATATGAAATCGGGGAGAGCTGGTTTACAGAGCACCTGCTAAAACACTGTGTTCCTTAAAGTGCAAGGGCCCCAGGAAGCTGGTGTCAGCTGTACATGGGTCTGCAAGTGTGTGTACAACGGCACAGCAGACAAGGCTGAAGGGGACGGCGAAAGGGGCAGAGAAGCCCCCCGCACCCAAAACTATTCAATGCTTAATATACCAACTACCAACTAGGTAATGCAGGGCTCCTACAATCTTAATCGTTCCAACACTACTTTTAAAATGAAGACCCCGTCATAAGTAAATGGTTGGGACAAAATCCCTGGCTTCCCCAACAGCCCCAAATGCCTCCCTCTGCCTCCACGGGGGTGTAGCACGCAGACCCTGCCTTTCCTAGGGGCCAGGTAGGACCTCTCCTTCCTTTTAACATTGTTAGAAATATACAGGGCAGTCTAGAAACTTCTCAGGAACCCCTGTGGTTACTAGAAAAACACCATGGCATCAAATGTTTGAATAATTTGTTATAGTATGTACAAACTTTAAAATAACACTAATTTTGCTCTGAAGCAGGACAGACAAAACTGAAGGGAAGTCTCAGGAGGCCCATCTGCATGCACCCCACCTCCAGGTACTTTCAGGGCCCCCTCTGTCTCTGACCCATTTCTCAGCTCTGCCCCACGTTCCCATCGGCACCAGAAGCGATGGAGAACGTCCGTTCCCAGACTGTACTAGAAACTGCTGGAGGGGGCACAGGGCGTCCTGAGTACGGAGCTCACAACATAGCCCTGCCTCGGCCACAGGGACACCGGAGCCCACTCACCGTTCCGATGGGGATCTAGGTGCTGTTTTGCAGAACAGGTCTCCCCCTTGATATCTCCAGGCACTTCCATGCCTAACTTGTGGTAGAATTCCCTCTGTTTTCTCATTTCCGCTATTAAAAATGAAGATATACTCTTAATCTTAAGAAGGCAGCAAGTCACATTAAAACTCTGTTCACAAATATCACGTGGAGAAAACAGCACACCTGGGTCGGGGGCTTCGACGGCTGCCCCTCGTGAGAAGACGAGACAGTAACTCTGCATTGCCACCCTCAGAACCTCAGAGCAGCTGCTGCCCCGGCCCGCGCAAGCGCAGGGCATGAGGCTGAAACCAGCAGCACCGGCACGTGCAGACGCACAGACCCCCGGCCGCAAGCTGCAGGCCCCCCGCCTCCCCCCGACCCAAGACTGCCATCCTCAGCATGTGGCATCTGGTCAACGTTCCGGGACTCCCTAGTGGCACAGCAAACATGACCCACTGACGGACTCCGGCTTTCCCGCACTGCCCGCCTACGGTCGGTCACGGCTTAGAGACCAGAGTGTGGCTGATGCGCACTGTCCTGTCACAGCTACAGATGGCCACCCTGGGGTGCCCCCCGGTGTCTGTGGCAAGCCATCACAGCTCGCTGAATCCTGGAGAGGCAGCAGAGCCACCCCTCTACCCCAGGAAGGTTCCCTAGGAACAGAGGCCATGCCAGCACACTGCCCTCTGGTCTCCTCCTCAGAAGCAGTGTCGGTCAGCGCCCCTGCTCCCCGCAGTCGGCAGGCCAGTCACTGCTGGCTGCTCCCGAGGGGCTCCCCACGCAGAGTGGGGCCGGGCCATGAGAAGGCAGGAGCAGCAGGCTGAAAGGCCGATGGTGAACAAGGCAGCTATTGACCGACTTTGAGCAAAGAAGACTCTGAAGTGTATACCCGACAACGAAGCAGCCGGTTGCTGCTCAGGGCCACACGCACACGGCAGCAAAGTGCACTTATACCCACGTTGCTCACACTCATCCCTACGAATCACTCTGTGAAAAATACTTCCGTATACTTAACCCCGTGACACCGTGTCGCACTGTCTACCTGCACGTTTGTCTTCCCCTATCCACCATGCGCTCCATGGCCAGGAATACGTCTCGGTCACATCCCGGACCTGCACCGACGCTGTGCACGCCCAATCCTGCAGGAGCATGTGGGTGCAGGGGCAGCAGGCTCAGGCAGAAAGTGGGAGCCCCTCAGAACGGAAGGGACGGCAGTGCTGGCCTGGAGCGGGGTGGGGTGCTGGAACCGAATACGGCAAAGTGCCAGCGCAGAAGACTGGTGTGGAAAATTTGGGATTAGCTTGGAAAGAGAATAAACGATCATATACAAGCCAGCTCAGGAGCAAAGGTGTGAAATGCACGGCTTGATGGTGTGAGGCCATTCCCACCACTTCTCCAAGAAGGACAGTGCAGTCCCGCTGGTCAGTGCGAGAGAGAATTCTCACCTAATGTGGACATGAGGCAGATTCAAATACCTTGTTTTAATTCTCATTAAAAAATTTTCACCTATCAGAATGAAAAGAAGATTGAAAATAACAATACTCCATGTCAGGAATATACCAGCATACAAATGTTACTTGGGGTAAATTTTCAGCAAGGTAACTTGCTATTTAAAACTATTTAAAAACTTAACCACTGGCCCCAAAATGCTGCTGGTAATCTACCCTAAAGCAATAACCACACCAAGTACATAAGGAGAGAGGGATGCACACAGGCACGGAAGCCTTATTCACAGTACCGAAGGGCCAGAAACGGCTTAGATACGGGGCCGGGCCTGCCAGAAGGGCGAGGCCAAGACACCTCAGAACCCTTCTCAACACCTCATCCAATGTCCCATCCACTACTGGCAGAGCCAACGTGTGACATGAATCTGATTTATTTGCTACCCTGGGATAAGGCCATTTGTTCAGTGCAATACCATGCAGCCACTTAAAATGATACAGATCAGGGGCACCTGGGGGGCTCAGTCGGTTAAGCGTCTGACTCTTGATCTCAGCTCAGGTCTTGATCTCGGGGTCGTGAGTTCAAAACCCCACATTCGGCTTCATGCTGGGTGTGGAGCCTACTTTAAAAAAAAAATACAGGTCACATATTTTTTTAAAGATTTATTTATTTATTTATTTATTTATTTATTTTAGAGAGAGAGTGAGAGAGTGAGTGCACGCGTAAGTTGGGGGAGGGACAGAGAGAGGGAAAGGGAAAGAATCTCTAGCAGACTCCCCACTGAGTGTGGAGCCTGACTCAGGGCTTGATCCTACAACCCTGAGATCACGACCTGAGCCAAAATCAAGAGTCCGACACGCGACCGAATAAGCGACCCAGGTGCCCCAAGGTCGTATTTTTGATGTGGAGCAAGCACCACAACATGTCGTCATGAAAAAGACAGACCGTGTAGCATGATCCCATTTTTACAGAAATTACAAGTTATAACCCTGGTGTAATTAGGGTGCTAGGAGAGTCCAGGGGAGTGAGAAGCGCGATGCTACCCTGGGCACCAGCCAGTGTCCTTCCCTGTGCTCTCGGCTCCTCCTCAGTGACATGAGCATGTACGGGTCCCACGGCCCACTCCACACTCAGGGGTGAAAGACGGCCCCCCCGCCCCTCCCCCATCAGGCACGTGCACCACTCAGACCAACACCCCATTGAGATCGCCAGCCTGCGGGCTGGCAAGCGTCCCGTCAACGAATGGAGCAGACATGGAGCAGACACTGGGGATGTGTGAGCTAAGTGGCAAAGCTGAGATATGACGCAGGTAGGTTTGGAAGAGGGAAGAAGGCAAATGTTTTATTGAAATATACATACGATACATACATTAGCGTAATAACTGAGTACATTCTTGTTTTTATTATTTTGACAAACTGTCATCTGTCAGACGAAGAAAGACACAAGTTTTCACTTTACCATCACTATCCCTTCTCTGGTGCTCTTCCTTCCTTCCTTCACGTGGGGCCAAGTTTCCAACCTACAGCACCTCTTTCTCTCTGAAGAACTTCTTGTATGGTCTTGCAAAACAAGCCTACTGACAAGTTCCCTCGCCCTCTGTCTCACTGAGAAGGTCTCTATTTCTCCTCCCCTCTGCAGGACACAAAACGCCGGGTCAGTGGTTTCTTCTCTCAACACTAAACACTGCACTCTCCAGTGTCCTTGCTCGTGTGGTTTTCGAGGAGAAGCCAGGTGAATTCGTACCTTCGCTCCTCTGTAATAAGGTGCTTTCTCCCTCTGGCTCATAGTTTGTTTTTTGTTTTTTTTTTTTTAAAGATTTTATTTATTTATGTGACAGAGAGCCAGCGAGAGAGGGAACACAGCAGGGGGAGTGGGAGAGGAAGAAGCAGGCTCACAGCGGAAGAGCCTGATGTGGGACTCGATCCCGGATCGCCAGGATCACGCCCTGAGCCGAAGGCAGACGCTTTAACTACTGCGCTACCCAGGCGCCCCTGGCTCATAGTTTTGATTACTCGTAGCTTGAAAATGATATGCACAGGTCTCGTGTTCCTGGCACTGATCCTGCGTGGTGTTCTCTGAGCGTCCTGGATCCGGGCTTTGGTGTCTGACATTAGTTTGAGGAAATTCTCACTCATTATCGGCTCACGTATTTCTGCTGTTCCTTCTCTGTCTCCTCCGCGTCTCATGTTCCTGTGACGTGTACGGTACACCTTTGCGGCTGTCCCACATCCTTGGAGACTGATTTTGTTTAATGTATACCTTCTTTTATTTTCAGACTTGGAGTTTCTCTTGATAGATCCCCAACCTCAAGGTTCTTCCCCACACAAGTCCTGTTACTGATCTGCCCACCTGAGGCTTTCTTCATTTCTGCTACTGTGGTTTTACCTCCAGCATTTCTTTTTGCTTCTTTCTAAGGGTTTCCATCCCTCTGCTTACACTGCCCACCTGTCCCGGCATGCTGTCCACTTTATCCAGTAGAGCCCTCAGCATAATGACCACAGTTGTTTTAAATTCCAGGCTGATGATTCCAACATGCCTGCCGTGTCCGGTTCCGATGTTTGTTCTGTCTCTTGAAACTCTGTTTCTGTGTTTTCTTGTGAGCCAGCTGTGATGTCCCGGGGAAGAGGAATTACTGGAACAGGACTTCAGTGATGTGGTGAGGGCTGGGGAAGGAGAAGGGCTCAGTGCTCCTCTGATTAGGTCTTGGTCTCAGGGAGCCAGGGCCTCCACACTGAACTTCACCAGTGCTTCCCAGCTGTGTTCTTCCCCTTTCGGTGGGAAGGGGTGGCTGAAGCTGACTGGCTTCCCTTGCTCAGCTAGTCCCTGGAGGGCAGGCCTTGTTAGAAGTATTTCAGAATGGCCCCTCTTCTTCCCCTGCTGGAAGCACTGAGAGACCGTGGCTGAGCTCCTGGGGGTGAAACTCATAGTACTGGATCTCCCTGCGGGTTTTTCTCTCTGACTTGTCCACATGGAGCCTCCAGCAATTCCACAACCACAGTACAGGTTTTTGGCCCTGTGCCCGTTCACACGGAGGCTTCTGCTCGGAGCCTCTGCCCTGGAAGGCCGGGGAACCCCATATCCAGTCTCTCCAATCTTGGGGCAGCGGTTTGCCCTGTGTCCACCCCTCTTACAATCTAAGAAAAGTGGCTGATTTCTCAGTCTGCTCAGCTTCTTATTCGTTAGGACAGAGTGGCGACTTCCAAGCTCCTTATATGAGGAACCAGAAACCAGAAGTCATGAAATTTTAAAATATGATAATTATAATTGAGTACAATTTTTTGTACTACAGGCTACTAACAAGAAAAATGGACTCCTTTGGGGGGATGATATTTAATTGGGGTTAAAAGTTAGTGTTCCTTATCATCAAAACTGATCCCATCTCGAACGAGATTTTACATATTTTCATTTCTGAAAATGTCTTCTCACACAGAAATGCTGACATCAGTCCACAAGCACACGACTTTGTGTGGCTCACGCGTCGGTGAGGAGGTGTTCACAGAACTCCGTGAGCCTCTCCTCCTGGTGCTGGCCCTGGCGACGCCGTCACACCGAGGGCCAGTCGTTCCCTACAGCAGCACAGTCAGTGGGCTCCGAAAGGTGGGAACTGCCCTCGCACTTGTGCCGAGGTCCTGGGCCTGCAGCTAGAGCTCAGAAAACAAGCCCGCTGCAAATCTGCACGCGCTCAGAGATCACCCTCCTCCTTTCCCTTGTGACGGCACCAGGTCTGCCGAGCAGTGCGACACTGCTTGTGGCACCCGCAGGGGTCACGGCTGCGGGGGCCGCATCGGAGTCCGACGGCCTCGCCTTATGACGTCAGCCTGAATCCATGACGAAACATTATCAAGTCCTTGGCAAAAGGTAGTTTCTGAAGTCATTCAATGTTAAAGGTGCTTCTTCCCATCCTGAACATCCCCTCTGCCCTTGGCCCCAAACACCACACACGCGCACAGCTCGCCGCTACTGAGCCATGAAAGGGCTGTGTGGGAGGGAAAGTCAGGGCGTTCAGCCTCCACTTCGGACAGGAGCTCCTCTGCCCCGGGACAGTGACATCTGAAAGAGTGATGACGTCTACTGCGGACTCCACTGTTCGATGACACAGGGAAGATTCATTTTAACAGTGTGCGGCTGAATGAACACGACGTCCTCCAGACACCTTCCATTCTCACAGGCGTGGTCTGTTCGTCCACGGAGCATCTTCCTGACCCACACACGTTCCTACCACCACAGCTTAGCCGCTTCCACTCCAGGCTGGACCGGGTTACAGGTTCCTCAGTCCCCGTGGAAATACTCCTGGCTGCAGGTGCTCCGTGCAGACTGCTCGGAGAGATGACTTCTTTAGTCACTCCAAGCTCACCGAAAGAACAGCTGAGCAGACTGGAGACATCAAGGCCAAGGAAAGGCACTCAGCACCGCCTGCCTTGCTTCCTCAGTGACTACTGACGTTGCTTCCGGAAGCTCGCTCCCGGAAACAAGCTCGTTCTCTCAGGGTGCGTTGCCTGTGCTGCTACGAACAGGATCTAATTAACTTACCTTCAGTGAATCGCTTTCCTTCTTTGGCTAACACACGAGCCAATCAGAAACTTACTTTGCAGCCTTATCTTCATTTCTGATTTCTGTGAAGAAATTCTGCTGTGATGAGATATTCCACTTCAGATTTTCAGTTCTGTCCAAATGTTGCTTTCTTGTGCACTGGGAGTCCTGTGCGTTCAGTCTGGTGATGAAAGCCCACGTTCCACGCCTTCATCCCAGCACGGCGGCACGTCACAGCGCAATCAGCTCACAAGGACGGCTCCGTAACAAAGCCATCTACCTTTCACTGTGGCTTAAAAGGGCAACTGCGTTTCTGAGATCTGTTGTGTGTGGAACGGCGAGAGGGCCCCATCCAGTCTGCCACCAATACCTGCTCGGTGTTGTGACGTGAAGACAAATGACACAGGAAAGAGGAAGCATGCTCTGTTCCAATAACACTACTTATGGATGATGGAATTTCAATTAATGTAACTTTCACATCACAAATGTGATTCTTTTGACTTTTTCCTAACCATTTAAAAGTGTAAAAAACATTCTTGGCTCATGAGTCATGTAAAGTTGGCGGCAAGGCAGATCCGGCTTGCAGTCTGCCGACTCCTACTCCAGCCAGGGCAAAGAGGCAAGAGAAAGAAACAAATGCAGAACCCTTGGCCTAGTGACTCTACTTCCAGAATAAAGCCAAATATATTCACCCACACCCACGAAAGTATGCAAAAGGGTGTTCAGCGTACCCCCTACCCTTCTGTTAAAGCCAAAGACGGGAACATCCTAAGTACCCGTCAGGAGGAGTCCAGGAGCAGAACGAATTCCACGCAGCCATCGTCAAGACGGACAGAGCCCGATGTCCTGGTGAGCACCTCTCCACCACGCTTGCGGAAGAAGCAAGCTGTGAGCCGTGCAAAGCAGCCGTGCAAAACATAAAACATAGACTATTTGATAAATTTTATAAAATGTAGCCTCTATAAAGGCAGATTTTTAAAAATTTTTAAAAAAGGAAACAAAAGACCACTGAAAAACTAATTCTCCACCAAGAAGGCCTCTTCTACAGGGAACAGAGAAATGGCTGGCGTGAGGACAGCAGCAGGGAGTGGAGGCTGAGGGGGTGCAGCTCAGAGGGCCCGGATGGCAGCAGGTGCAGCCGGCGTGCAGCCCCACGTCAGGTGAAGCCGGTCTGCCAGAATGGCCTCCACCTGCAAAATCAGGTCTGCAATTGTGGGCGCGACCAAAACCACAAAGGAACTGCAGACAGCCTGTACCAAGAAAGCAGTTGTGCTGTGAAGGGCTTCAAAGCTGTGATGTCCTTGTGAAGAGCAGCACTTGGCCAAGAGTCTGAGAAACAGAGAAGCTGAGGGACAGGTCTGCGAGGAGAGAGACCCCGGCCTAAGGGAGAAATGGGGGCACGCCCGCCACAGCACAACTTGCTCAGTCAGCAGGGCCATCGTACTTGCACCATGTTCTTCACAAACACAACTGCCATTACAGCCGTGTCAGGGGGCATCTCACCCACGGACGGCACCTGGACTCTGTGGGGGAGGAGACCGGTGCTGCCTGGGGTAGGAAGTCAGCAAGAGGAGCCCAGAACCCACCTGCCCGGGAAGTAGGGCCATCCCAGACTCCCAGGGTGGTGTCGGGGGCCACCAACCGGAGCGCGTGAGCTGCAGAGAGGACAAGGACCCCACACGCTGTGAACACGCACGCGCTGCCATCCACCGACTGTGGCCGGAGGGGCCAGAAAGCCAACTCAGCACGCCGTGCACAAAGGAGACAAGCACAGTTCTGCCTATCGATGCAAAGTGCGCCTCAGGAACCCAGCAGTGAGGCACGGCTCTGTGGACGTGGCATACGCAGTACACAGGCCGGGCCGGGCACCGAAGAGGCAGATTCTAGCGCTTCTAAGGAACAACAGACTGCTGCTGTGCTGGTGCCGGGTGGCTGGGGCAACACGACAGACAGGCTGATGGCACCTGCTCAGACGGAATAACCACCAGAGGTGGGCTCGCCAAAAACACGAGCCAGAATCCAGTCAGGCATGCACATGCCAGCAGTTCACGGGACCGGGGCGCCCTCAGCAAGTCCAGACTTGGAGACAGGAGAGGCCTGGAGGGGGCAGAGCAGTCAGCCCAAGGGCTGACCTGATCTGGAAAACAAACTCGAAAAACGTGGTGTTCTTGAGGCAGTTAGAAATGTTGGCACTGACTGGGTATTTGATACCGAGGAATTGCTATTATTTTCTTAGATTTATAAAGGTGTTGTGGTTATGTGTGTTAAGAAGAACCTTATCTTCTGGGATAGGAAGATGGGCGATTTCACCTGACTTGGAAACTGTGGACTCTGGGTAATAAACGCATGTGATTCTGTATGTGGTTCTGCCTGCTTTTGTGCTTAAAATACTCTATAATAATTTTTTAAGGTACTGGCACTTTACTTTGAGGTATTCTTTGCCTTAGGATTGAAAAACTTTTGGGTATTGAAAGATGATTGTCCCCATTTATATTTTACTCAGAAAACTTAAATTCTTATATAAATGAACTTGTGAATGGTAAAGAAAAGACTAATATCATCGTTCAGTTATGTAGGAAAAGCCAGATGAATATCTTCTAACAGAGTAAGCTCTATTTCAAATCATCACCCTCTTCTGAAACATGACAATGAGAAAACACAGCCCAAAGGAATTCCTAACATATTTTATCTGAGTTTTCTCAGCAGGCACTGCCCTGCCAGCCCACCCTCGGACCCTGAGTGGGATCCCGAGACCAGCGTCCCTCCCCTTCTCCCCAAAGAGGGGCAGCCACAGCCTCTGGGTTCAGAACTGCAGAAAAGTTTTAAAAAGAACGGCCATTTCCACTTTCAGGATATTCATACTACATAATGTTTTTTTAATTCTCATGAGATTTGACTTTAAATACAGTTAAACTTTACCAACGCCCTGGCTACTGGTCGTGCATATGCGCATATGTGCAGGTGTGATCAGGGACGCCACCCCAGCAAGGCTGTGCACTCGCTCGGCACGTGCCTTCAGAACGCAGGAGCAGCGAGGCAGACATGGTGGAAGCAGCCAGCACCTCAGTACTTGTGAGTTCAGCGCAGGGACAGGACAGGTGCTGTCCTGGAGGACAGAGGAGGGCTCCCTCCTGGGCCAGGACCCCCGCAAAGAAAGCCCCCCAGAGCCGTGCTGCAGGCTCCAGAGCGACATTCTGACACTCACCTTCCTGAAGGCCTGGAACCAGTTTGTAAACAATGTCCTGCATGGTTCTGTCATGACTGGCAAAAAGAACACAACAGGTAAGGTTAGCCAAAAACCCGGGCACGTTTTCCATTAATAATATCAAACTCCACAATCACAAATTCGAAATCTTCGTTGAACTTTGCTTCCAGTTTGCACTTAAAAATGGGCTAGCGAAGTCATATATGACCTGAATTAATGCATCATTTATTCAGGCTCTAGAAACTTAAGAACATCTCAAGTAGCAGTGGCACAAAGACCCTCTGGTGATGAGTGCCCTCTGCCTGCTGAACGCGGTGCCAACACAGAGCCGCGGCCCAGAGCGGCCTGTCCAGCCGCACTCCGCCACCCCCTCCTCTTCCACTGGTGCGTCCCGGGGTCTCCACTAGACAGGAAGCTTTGCTTTAACCTTCTGAAAAATGTAGAGGAAAGGCCCTAAGATCAGGCCCTTCGGTCTTTATGATCTACCTACGAAGGTTTTCTGAAAAGGTTACATAAGCACAGTATTTGAAATAAAATTCTCACTCCGGTCTGCTATTTTTAAAATAAACATAAATTATTAATACATTTAAGTAACTGTTTTTAAATCAGTGTTAATTTCCAAACATCATCCATTAAAATGAAAACCTTAAGAACCCAGATAGGTAACTTGTAACTGACAACAATTATGCTCCACAAAACATGTAGACATTTAGGCGTGACAGCCAGGACCGGGCACACAGCAGCCACTCACCAGGCTCGCAGTTCTGCCACAAGCGTGGGGGACCAGGTCCTGCAGAGACCATCACTCACCATTTCCAAGAACTCTGAAGCTCTAATAGACATTGGGCTGACAGCTCAGCCTGTGGTGTGGCAGACTGAAGCAGGGTTTCTCAAATGTTCTGACCCTCGATCCACACTACGAAATACATTTCTCGTCCCAACGCTCACATTTACGTGTGTGTATGGGTGATGGACACACGCACACAGGTAAGCTGGCCTGCAGCACATGACTTCCTTGGTATCTCTGACTCTACCCCCACCAGCTTCATGGAAAGCTCACCCCATCCACAAGGAAAGCATGCAGGACCGAATCCTGCCCCAGAGCTTGACCCTGGGTCCTCCGAATGACCGTGCTAGGCCCCGCCTGCCTGGCCGAGGACCCACAGGGCTGAGAGGAGGGCTTGGGGGGCTCTCCTCAGGGAGGGTGCCAGGCAGCAGGACAGAACAGCACAGAGGATTTTTCTCGGTGTTGGCCACATCCAGGCTCTTGGTGTGGCAGCCCCTTGAAACACAGGCCACTTCCCTGCAGTGTTCATGTTTACACTCCATGCTATGAGCTACACACCCTCTCTTAGCTCTTCTCTTCACATGGCCCACACGGCCAAAGTCCTTGGCTGGAAGATGAAGCCTGGAAGGGCAGAGCTGCCTCACAGATCCACCAGACCCTAGGAGCTCAGGCTTAGCACCTGCCTGCGGCCAGCACCTCATAGCATCCTCTTACCTCCTAAGGCCCGAGCCACTGCCCAGGACCCTGGATGGTGCCACCAGGTCCCACCCTAAGTGTCTTCTCCCCACCCTGCCCCAGCTCAAGGCTAAAGGCCCTTCTTTTGGGGCAACCTCACAGCAGGGTATAGCAGAATCAGAGCAGAAGGCTGGGCCAAGTGTGGAGGGGGAAGCTGTGTCAGGAACAAGGCTCTGAGCCAACTGCAGAGCCGGCATCAGGATGGGGAAAACACTGCAGTTCCAGGCGGAGCACAGAGGGCAAGGAGTAAGGCACAGGATTAGCAGGGAAGAGCCACTCTGGAGCCCAGAGCCCACAGCAGGCCTCAGGGCTGAGCATCTCCCCCCAGCTCTGCAACTCGACCTCCCCGGCTCTGGTCACCACACGGTCACTGCACAGGGAAGAGACAGGGCCTGGCCAATGCACCTGGCTAGCTCCACTCCACTGGCCCCCTTCTGTGTGTTAGCAGGTTAGGCTATGCTTGGAACACCAGCGTCCCAGATTGCTAAAGGGTTTCAGCTCTCCAGAAAGCCCTGCCTAACCCAGAGCACAGGAGAGGGGCCCTGGCGCTCTGAGAGGGAGGGCCAGAGTCTCCACAGCTTCCCAAGAGCATGAAGCAGCTACCACCTCCTGCCTTCTACAGTCCACATAAGGAAAGCCCCCCCGTGCTCTACAAAACCACACCCAAAGACGGGAGACATGTGTATACACTGCCAACAGTTAGTGCCCAGAGAATATCAAGCATTTCTTTTAAGCAGAACAAAAACAAAGAACCCAACAGAAAAATGACATGGGATGTGAACAGACATCTCCCAGAAGCCCGAATGGCCAGGTAACATTTGGGAAGAGGCCGGTGCTCCCTGATAATCAGGGCAAGAGATACCCTACAGAGCCACCATGTGGCAAGAATACAGTCCATGGGTACCCACAGGACACACTGGTAAGGTCGTGCACTGCACAACAGTCCAGGAGACCACGGGAAGGCACAAGAGCACTACACCCCAACACCCTGCTCTGAGGGATGGCAGAGAGGAGACAACTGCACGGCAATGCCCAGAGCAGCACTGAGTGCCCACCACGGACACCCCGATGTCCCCTGGCCACAGAGCTCCACACTAACAGAGACGAGTCTGGAGAACAGTTCAGGTCAAGGGCAAAGCGCGCAAACACACTGCCGGTCCCCCTTGTAGTGAGCTGGACAAAGGGGACTAAGCTCTGTTGCCTGGGGACGGTGGGCTGTTGGGCGGGGGCTTCTGGGCCTGACGATTTCTACCTCTTGATCTGACAGTGGTTTCTCGCTGTGCTGACACCAGCTGTTCACGTTTTTAAAGTCTTCTGTGCACACTAGATACTTCACATCCTTGGGAGTGGTTCAGAACAGACCTACAGACCTACCTCTGCTGCTCCCATGTGGTGTGGGGGTGCTATGCTCCTTTAGAGCAGCCCCCCAAATCTGGAAGCCACTTAAAACTGCATAAAATACATAAGCTGACCCCCTGACGCCTCCCTCACAAATGGCCCAATCTCCCCGAAACCCAAGGACGTGGCCGTGGCCAGGAGGGCCGCCAGCCGCAAGAAGCGAGACGCAGGCCACACTCAAGGGCCTAGGACCACTCATTCCAAACAGAAGGTGGACCAAGGGCTGCCACCTGCTTCAGAGTAAACGTCAGCCAGCTTAGTGTAAAACCAGTGAAATCCACGTGGGTCCTGAGGTTCCCCAAATTCTTCGATTTGAGCAAATACTCCTGGAAACTGGCGGGAACGGCCCCAGCGCTCACCGGTCTGACTTGGCCGGCAGGGAGGCCAGGCGTGCGGAGCAGGAGGCTTGCCGCCACGTGTGGTCACGGGCGCCCGGCGCAGGGTGAGTCCCTGACACGGAACGATGCCGGAAGCTGTGACCGGGGGGTCCCGGAGGCGCTTACCCGATGTACTGCAGCGGGTGACTCTGGTGGATCACAATCCGACACGTGGGGCAGGTGTTGTTCTCTTCCAAGTACTTGACCAGGCAACTCCGACAGACTGTTTGCAAAAACACAGGCACGTCAGACAGTGAAACCAGAATGCAGATGCCGACACCTCTCGGGCTCGGCTCACGCTCCGGCCACCGTGCAGACAGACCGGCCCGCACGCGGCTGCTTCGAGGGGACACCCGTCTCTCAGGTCTCACCAACAACGGAGAAGCCCCAAGTGCGCAATCAGCCACCTCACTCAACAGGTCTGAGGTGTAGGGATAAGAGGGACGAGGAACCTAAGTGAGGAGGAGGTGCCCAGAGGTCAAGAGCTGGGAAATGCGCAAGAATGCGCTGCAGCAGGGCCTCATCCGAATATTCTCACCACAGGGGCTAACAGTTAAAATGTTCATGTTTGTCAAAAAAAAAAAAAAAAAAAAACACAGGATTTTCTGGGTACAACAAAATTCGAGAAAATTCAAAGAGAATAACCATTTAAAGCTATAATTACCTTTAAAATAAAAGTTCTATCAAAATTGGCACACATTTTATTTCTAAAGTGGAAAAGACGGGATCAGAAGTCATCTTCGTTCCAGGCACTGGTTTTACTGCAAAGACCCTGTCCCCACGGAGGGCCCCTGCCCGGCACCCTTGGCCACCGTCACCACGGCAAGCTTTGGGTGAGCATCACCTTCCGTTCACCCAAGACGGGGCTTAAAACACCCAAGTTCAGCACAAGCTAAGAGTCTTCTAAACACCAAAACACAGGCTCATTAGCCTTAAAGAGCCGAAACACGTCTCCCTGTTTAAAAAGTTTAAGGAATTCATCTGGAAATTCTCAAAGTAAGCATTTCTGTCCACTAGAAATGAATATTCTGTCATAACACAGTTATACTGGTTTTGCCGTTACATAGAAATAAATAAATTTTTCCTATATTTAGCTTTCTTAAATGATATCTCTATCAAAATTACCCATATTTTTAATTTGAAATAATTTTTCTGATTTAAGATCTTCTTTATTCCTGCTTCTGTGTCTTGCTTTGTGTTTGAGCTAAAAGCTTTTGGAAGGAAGGAAGGAAGGAAGAAAGGACGGAAGAAAGGAAGAAAGAAAAGAAAAGAGAAGAGAAGAGAAGGCCCAAGTATCAAGAAACCACAAGGCTAGTAGCCGTCCAAGGCCCTATTCTGGGACATTCCACCATACACATACGCAGACACTCGGTCACATCCCTCCCACTGGTGTTCAAGATCACTTTTTTGGGTCCTTCCACCATACACATACGCAGACACTCGGTCACATCCCTCCCACGGCTGTCAAAGATCACGTTCTAGAATACTCCCCACATACACGTGTGCAGACACTCGGTCACGGTGGTCGCGTCGATGAGATATCCGCTGCACAGGCGGCAGGTGATGTGGGCGTTTATGTCCCAGAGTTTAATCTTTCTGGTCAACATCTTTGGCTTCTGCAAGAGAAAACCACTTATTAACTAATATCTGAAATACTCCCATCTTTCTTTCTTTCTTTCTTTCTTTCTTTCTTTCTTTCTTTCTTTCTTTCTTTCTTTCTTTCTTTCTTTTTTTTTTTTAGACTTATTTATTTTTAGAGAGAGAGGGAGAGAGCATGAGCAGGGAGAGTGGCAGAGGGAGAGAGAAAATCTTCAGCCCACTCCCCGTGGAGCCTGATGCAGGGCTCAGTCTCATGACCCTGAGATCACAACCTGGGCCGAAACCAAGAGTTGGACACCCCTGAAATACTCCCATGTGTCCCACCAAAGGTTCAGGCTCAACGTAAACCAGGTTACAGCACCTCCCCCCAGAAGGGCTCGGTGTGATGGAGGCTGCCATCTCCTAGGGCCAGGTTCAAGCTGCAAAAATGCTGTGGCTTGATTTCTGTCTGTACAACAGAGTACTGTAGGTCTTCTCACAGAGGACCAGGATCGTCCTGCCAAACACCCAACGGGCAGCTACTGCTTCTCCTTAACCACCCACGACACTAGCCCCTCTGGGATCTCCCAACCCTTTCCTGCTCAGGACTGCGCTGAGGCCAGCTGGTGAGGTGGGCAGGCGAGTAAGGAAGTTCGTGCAGCTGCAGGAAGAGAGGCTAGGGAGCAGGCAGGCTGTGCCGGGTCTGGGATGGGGGGCTGCGGGGGTCAGTGCTGGAGCTACTGGCTCCTCTAGAAAGCTAGGGGATGAATGACCCTGAGGGACACTGGTGAGGGTGATGCTGGCCCACCCTGAACGAGAGGCAAAGCCCCTCGATGAGGCCTCTGTGTGGACGCACAGACACGGCCGGTAAGCACATGCAAAGGTGCTCAGCCCACGGATACGTCCACACACACAGGTCACACCACATGGTATTCCAATATCAGAACGCTCAGGACAGTCGACATGCAGTCCTGACAAGTCCCAGGGAAGCGGAGAGTCAAAGGGGCTGCCATCCAGATGTACCCAAATAGAACAGGGCCTGTTCCATTTCTAGAAATTTATCTCAATAATGGGACAAGTTCAAAAGATGTTTACTGCAATTGTTTAAAATGGCAAATCACAGAAAACTGCCACTGAGGACTGGCTAAGAAAGCAATTTCATTTAGCCAGCAGGGGCTCCAGACCCTTCTCCCCTAGTCTCTGCCCTGTCCAAGGGAAATCCAACCAGCCCCCCAGGACCTCACCCTTCCTGGGCCTCGGTAGCCTCTTGGCCCAGCACAGCGCAGTCCCAGAACTGGGGGTTCCCAAGGCTACCTGCCGATCCCCATCACTATCCCACAGGACATCAGGGTTGCACACACCATGGCATCATCAAAGTCCAAACATCTGTGTGCTGAAGTGCTGACATGCTGTCTCTGTCTTGGGGGTGGGGGTGTACCAGGAGTTACAGCAGCTCTTGGGGATGGCCACGCCCTACCCCAAAACCTGTACGTCACCTCACATGGGAGATGGTCCCAGATGACCCCACAGACCCCATGTCATCACGGGGCCCTTCAAAGGGGAGGTGGGAGGGTCAGAGTCAGAGAGACCGGGAGATAAAGGCTGCTGGCTTGAAGGTGGGCCATGAGCCAAGGGTGCGGTTGCCCCAGAAGCTGGAAAAGACAAAGACGGATTCTCCCCCGGAGACACAAGGAGAGAGCCCTGTGGGCACCTTAACTTCTGACCTTTGGAACTGTCAGATGACACATCTGTGCTGCGGGTCCTTTGTTACAGCGGCAGTGGGAAGCCAAAACCAATACAAAATGCTGCTCCAATGAATACTTACAGGATGAATGTTCTCCAAGTAAGCGTTACTAACAGAATTCTGCACAATGACCAGAAACAGACACGTCAGTGTCAAGGGCATCACTGAGGGCGGCTGGCCGCACAGTGCATATGGTTCCCAGGCCACCGGGCGAGGACACTCACTGCTCAATGCTGTTTCAGAAAAAGGGAAAAGAAAGCAAACCACTTGGAGGACTTGAGACCCACTTCCATCTGTGTGAGGTCCGAGGCCAAGTGCTGGCTGTGTTTGCCTTGGTACAGTGCGGCCCGAGGGTGGCTGGATGAGGAGGCGAAGGGCCTGGAGGGAGCCGCAATCTGGAGGCGAACTGTCAGAATCAACAAACTATCGGAGTGAGTGAATGCCATCGGGAGGACTGCCAGACTAGCACCACTTACAGAACGGAGCATGTCTCTACACTGCGGTCCTGCTCTAGGGCTTGTGTGGAATGTGAGATGAAAGCAGACGCTTCTGGCTGTTCACCCACATCTCTCCTCCCTTCAACATCAGGCTGCAGCAGACACGCGGTCCCCACTGGAGAGGGCCCTTCCCACCTCCCTTGCAGCCAGGTGTCTGTGGGTCGGGGTTCGGTGACATTACTAGGAATCTAGGACAGATGAAACAAAGCTTGGTGGAACATTCTCACAGGGGTTCCTATGGGCCAACCAGCTGCATCTGGTGAGAATGGTCCTGCTCCGAGCCAGTGTGGGTTTGCACTCTGTTCTCAGCAAATGTGTGCACGGAGCCCAGCCAGGTGGCTGGCCTTCGGGGAACCTAGCACCACCTCAAGGAGCAGGAAATAAAAGGAGGGAAGGGAAACCAGAGCAGAAAACGGGCCTGCCGACATGGAAATCTCGCATAAGGCCCCATGCTGCCCCCAGCTGAGTACTGTTCTCACCTCTTCTATTCCGCAGCTGTTTATATGGCAGCCACTAAGGACAGGAGGACATGCAAATATTCCTATCACCCAGTAGTATATATGCTCAGCAACAAAGTATCTTTCCAACCACCAAGTAACCCAGCCGCCAAACTAAAGACAGAACAGGGCTTGCTTTGGCCCCACATGTACTAAAATCAGAACGATACAGAGAAGATGAGCATGGCCGCAGCTCAAGGATAACACAGAAATTCGTAAAGCCAAAACCAAGTCCCGGGTCATGCTGGCACAGACGGGGCCTTTGGTCCCTTTGTGGGACCAGGGTCAGTGTGAGTTCATGCTTAGTGAGCAGGTGGGTAAATAGATGAAGACCAGTGTCTACATGTGAGTGTGGACTCCCACACCTACTTTCCAGCTCTGTCCACTGGGAGGGCCTGGGAGAAAGCGCTCCTCGGCGGCCCAGGTCCCAGGGCGGACACACCACTGTCCGCCACAAGGTCCATGGGTGCACAAGCACACGGCTCACACAAGGCAGAGAGGACCTGGGCCCAGCTCCAAGGGCTCTACTGGCCACACTGGGGACAACGGGAGCTTCAAGATAAGGCGTGACTATCATCAGGCGAACAGAATGAGCCAGATTAGAACCAACAGGATAACACAGAAGTTCACATGTCCACACTGAGACAGACGAATAAGCAAGGGACGTGCTTCCTTCCAGAAGAAGGTGAGCCGATCATGTGGACGTAGGGGTCACCAGCCACCACAGAAACCGCAGCGACGGTTTCCTCAGGAATCACCAATGGAGGCTTTGTTGAGGAAGAGAAGATTCAAAAAGTCTCAGAGACCCCTCCCACCAAACACTTCTCAGGCACAGAGTGAGAGCGGGGCCTCCAGGTAGAAACACCATGTAGCCATCACTTACTGAGTGACCAGGTGACACCAGGTGGGCACCAGATGGGTGACAGACAGCTATGCCTCCCGGAGTCATGCCACGAAGGACGTGGCACCCCTCTCGAGACTCCTGCTAAAAGAGCACACACGAGTCTCACCTATAGGAAACCCCAAAGGAGGGAGGTCGCAAGAGGCAAGGGAACATGGCGGGGGCAGGCTGCCCGAGCACAGCGCCCGGCTGAGCGGATGGCCCTAACAGCCTGGAAAAGGGACCCTCTACCCGCTGACCACCCACATTAGGAGACAAGAGTCGCCCTGAGAGTCCCCTGGCCCAGACTGCCGGCTCTGCCCAAGCTGGGCCCCAAGGCCCACCACCCTCCTCTCCCCAGGCCCATGAAGAGCTGCACTCAGAGGGGAAATGTCCACTGTCACCATCATGCAGAAGTCCCGCCCCTGGGCTTCCCCGCTTGGTGGCCCCTGTGCAGCACTGGACACCAGGGGGGCATGAGCCAGAGGAGGAAAATGGTACAAGGCCTTCAGTCCTGTACCCTGTGCACACCGCACCTGTCAGCAGACCCCGAGACGCCTTGCCTGGTGTGTCTTAGAGCCTCTCGCAGGAGGGAGGGAGGCAGACCCCACAGATGTCAGGAAAGGTCAGCAGCGAACGTGGACAGTGGGCTTTTCACAGCTGTTGATCCCTCCCCATGCAGGCTGCTGGAAGGCCGGCCTGGAGGCCGGAGGAGACTGCCTCACCTCTTCTAGATGTCTTCGGTCCCCTCCTCCTGCCTTTGCATTGGGCGCTCAGGCTGCTGCTCTGATGCTGTGAGTCCTCGCCAGCGGCTTCACTCTGCCCTGTCGGTCTTCACGTCTGCGCCTCCCTTCTGTCCCTTGCTCTCTGTCCATTTTCTGGCACAGAAACAGCTCTGTTACTTCATGTCAGCTCATGTAGGATGCACATGGTCCTGTAATGAAGTTCTTTCTAGAATTCTTAGGTGAGTCCCACGTCGTAAACAACAGAACTGAGTCAACCACAAGTGTTAATTAAGAGAAAACTTGGATATATGTAAGTGGTTGTACCCTAATCTCCCCTGGAGCTATCAGAAACTACATTTTAAAGCAGTTATAAGCAACTGACTTTTTCTATGGCTAAAGTACACTCACACAGTATAACCCAAGGTAAACTGAGGCAATTTACATGCGTTGAAAGAAGAGAAAAACCAAAGTTCAAACCACATTTACCTGTACATGGCAGCCTGGAACCCTCTGCTACATGTTGAAGCCTGTGGAGACACACAACATAGGGGCATCAACCACACACGCTGTCCACGTTCCCTGCCAAACCAGCAGCCTTGGCTTTGCCCATTTACTTGCTTAAAACCACCGAGAGGAAAACGAGAATTAATGACAGTGAAACCAGAACTGCCCGCAGAGACATGGGCAGATCTCAGTGGCAGACTGGTGTCACCAAAGCCCAGGGGATGTTGGGCTGGGAGGGCATATGGGCGGTGTGTGGGCAGGCAGGGGGCTCCGTCACATGCCGTGAGGCCAAGGGGACAGCTCCAGAAGAGGGGGTAGATCTCAGGGGTGACCCGACGGGAGGCTAGGGCCTCTGGGAGGGACAGGGAATAGCGCAGTGGTATTTAACTTCTGTGATTTCTGTGTGTTCTGCATCCTCACACCCCTCCTCACATCCCCTAAGGTGAGCGTGCAGGCTCCAAGCTGGGTTCTGGGCCAAAGTAGGGTCACGGAGTTCCGGGGGGAGACAGGCACAGACACCAAACAGCACAGGGCTGAGATCGGGGCCCAGGGAGAGCAGTGTGAGGGGCCTCACTGCCTGGAGCTGGGTGAGCCAGGTGAGGGGAGAGGGCAAGCGTGAGGCCTCTGGGAAGACCCGGGCTCCCACTCTGGGTGACAGGGAGCCAACAGGTCGCTCTCAAAGCTGCAGGGAGGTCTGCACCCCAGCCTGCAGGCCCTGGGGTGGTCAGGCTGGTGGCCACGGTGCCATGTGGGGGCTCAGTCTGAGACTCCTCCAGAACCTCCGTGGAACTTTCCCTCCTGCCTGCCCATGCTCTCCCTCCTTTGTGGGAAGCCCTGAGGTCTCCCCACCCTCCAGGCGGGAAGGTGGACAGACAGGGCTGGAGGTGCTGTGCCTGCTCCCTTCTGAAGTAGGGACACACCTGAGAAAGCACCAGGGCTCTGGCGGTTTAACGGTAGTGGTTAAATATAACCTTGGAACGGTGGGCCTAATAAATACTTAAATGCCATTCACATTATATCCAGTTTATGTTATTTTCACTCTTCAAGCTTCCCACACTGCGTTTTTTATTAATTAATCTTTGAAGCTCAATTAACTTTTGCAGAAAAAGGAAGAGAGGGAGGCAGGGGAAGGAGGAAGAGAGTTAGTTGGTTGGCTAGGAAGATTAACAGGTGTGTCTAAGGCACTGACAAGAGAACAAAGACGAGGAAACACGGGGCCTGACTCTAGACCAGGGCTGACCAGACGCTCTGGGATGATGGGACTCGTACGAAAGCCCTCTGCCCAACAGGGTGGCTGCTGAGCCACTGAAATGTGCTTGTGTGAGTGAGGAACCTTTCAGTGTGTTTGATTTTATTGAGGTTGTATTGTGGCTAGAAACATGGTTACCGACTCTTGACAGGTCTTAGACCTCAGTGAATGAAAAAGACAAAAAACAGCTCCCTAGCGCCCACATCCCACTGGAGGAAGACAGACAATAAGTAACAAATGCAGTACATGGGTAAATTACTTAGTATGTTAAAAGGTGATAAATGCTACCAATAAGAACAGGGAAGGGGAGTCAGGGCACTGGTGGGGGACAGGGGGTCAGTGAGTCTCTCATTGAGAAAGTTACGTTCGAGCAATAATAGAATTATGCTATTAGTATGAATTATGAACAACTTTATGCTGATAAAATTGAAAATTTATGTGAAATTGATAAATTCCCAGAAAAATAACTCCCCAGAATTGAGGCAAGTAGAAAGAGAAAACGCAGAAGTTCTGTAACTATTAAGGAACTGGACTTAGGTGTCAGGAAAACCCCAGGCCCTACCACCTCAAGGATGGTCCTACCAAGTGTTCAAGGAGCCATACAACCTACTCAAACAAAGCCACTCAGAGAAGCAAAACGATGGTACTGTCCAACTCGTTTTATGAAGGTAACACACACACATCAGACCAGAACTGGAGGAAAATCACAGACTGAACTCACTGGTGGCCATCAGTGCCAAAACTGTCAGCACACGGAGTCACTGACCCAGGAGTGTCTGAGCAGGAGGGGTATGCTTGACAAACCAGGTCTATCCCTATAATACAGGGGCCTTGCTATGAGGGAAAAAGTAATCCGACAAAAGACAAAAGGAGAAAAATGGTAAGATCTTCCCAAAGATGCACAGAAATCATTTGATTAAATTCATTATCCATTCATGATTTTTAAAAAACTCTTAGCAAATTTAGAAGGTAATAAAAGTTCTCTGTTTAAAGAGACACGAAGTGCCTGGGTGGCTCCGTTGATTATGCGTCTGACTCTTGATATTGGCTCAGGTCGTGATCTCAGGGTCGTGAGATCCAGCCCCACATCAGGCTCCATGCTGGGCATGGAGCGTGCTTAAGATTCTCTCTCTCCCTCTGCTTCTGCCCTTCCCCCACACTAAAAATAAATAAACAAAAGAGACACAAACACAAATATCCACTCAAAGGTTTACGCCTGAACGTTCAAGGCAGCCTTCTTCATAGTAGTCCCACAATGGAAAGAGCCACAGTGCTCGTCGACGGGTGGTGGGGAACAGAAAGTGGTCCATCCACATGGCGGGTACTGCTCAGCAGCCGAAATGAACAAAAGACAGAACCCTGTACTGCAGGAAAGAAGCCAGACACAAGGACCTCGCAGTGCATGTCCCACCAGACACACGGTTCTAGAAAAGGCAGATCTGGGTGCCTGTGGGTCGGCCAGTGGCAGGGACTGGCAGCTGGAAGTCTGAGGAGATGGCAGGATTCTGGGTCAGGACTGGGGTGTGGTCACAGATGCGCCCAAAGCACCAATCACACCAGAAAGCTGTGGTGAACTTTGGCATATGTAAACTGTACCTCCATTAAGAGCGCATTCTAAAATTTTAAAAAACTACTACAAACATCATCCTGGTGGTGAAATTGGAAAAACAAAACAAAAACAAACTCCTACTTTATACCAGGCGTCTCCCCCACCCTCATCCCCAAATAATCAGTTCCAGGTGGATGAAGACCAAATGTGAAAACACAATTTTAATCCTTTGGAAGATACTAGGGAGAACATCCTCCTGACCTCAGGTGAGGAAAAGATTACAAAACAGAATCAAAAAGCACTAACCACAAAGGGAATGACTAATAAAATCAACTTAAAAATAAGTATATCAGGGGCGCCTGGGTGGCGCAGTCGTTAAGCGTCTGCCTTCAGCTCAGGGTGTGACCCCAGCGTTATGGGATCGAGCCCCACATCAGGCTTCTCTGCCAGGAGCCTGCTTCTTCCTCTCCCACTCCCCCTGCTTGGGTTCCCTCTCTCGCTGGCTGTCTCTCTCTGTCAAATAAATAAATAATTTTAAAAAAGAAAAGTATATCAGGTAATCAAAAAAACACTAGTGGGAACAGCCAGAGCAGCCGAGAACCCCCACACCTAAGACTACAGTCCAGACAGGGCTCCGCAGGGCTGCTCCGTAAACAAAGCTTGAGGGGGACCCACCACACCCACTGTGTCCTGTCAGTCCCTGCTCTGGGAGGGAGGACTTTCGACACCATATGGCCCCAAAAGCTAAGTTATTTGCTAAAAAAACACTTGCCAACCCCTGCTCCAGACAATAAGAGGGACCATGGGCACTTCACAAAAGAGAAAATACAAATAAGCATCTTTTCAAACATTCAGCTTCATTAGCAACCCCGGGAATGCATCCCCACGCGGGTCTGCTACAGGTCGCCATGCTGGTGAACACCTTCTCCCCGGTGTCTGCTGGCCCCCAATCCCGTCAGGCTGCTCTTTACGAGATCCCGGTGATGGGGATATTACCAACACAACCTATCTCCAAGATTCCTGGTCACCGCCCCGACCCCTCCACATCTGACTCCTGAATCTCTCCCACGTGGCTCCCTGCCGTGGTTCACAGAGCCTGGCGCTATCACGCACCCCGCACAGGCGCTGGAGCCTTCCAGAAGGGCATGGGTGGCGTGTCTTTCCAGCACAATCTTCAGGCCTGTCCCAGGCCCACAGGCAGTCATCCTGTGTGAAGAGGTCCAGCCTCCCTGTCCACTCACCGTGGACCCCCCTTCACCCGGCCTCCTCCACCACCAACAGGTGTGCGCCCACGCCTCTACCCTGGCCCCTCTGCCGCACACCGCACCGTCTGGGTCACGCCCTCCCTCCGACTCCGGTGAGCGCCCTTCAGTGGATGCTTCCCCACCCCTCCATTCCCGTGTTGCACGTCCATCATCCCTGACTGTCCTTCAGGTAAATACACCGGGCTTGTTTTGCAGTGTGGACGTAAAAAGCACCTTTATTAAACATGAGTTGGAAAGTAAAGAATAACACTAAGGAAAAAAACCCTACAACCCCAGTCCCCCCAGACTAATTGCTGTCCTTAGGGTGATGGGTATTTCCCTCTGTGGGTAAACCTGAAATACTGGGAACATGTACGCACACACCCTCACGCTTACTAGAAAGCCACCCTCAGACTAACTGTGATGTGATATGACGGGGCTTCTATAACTAATCAGCTGCCCCGGGTGTCTTCCCACGTCAGCACACAGCGCTCATGCCCCCCGGGCAAAGCCGTCACGGCCGCCGCTGTGCTCCCTGACCCAGAGACGCAGCGCGTGAGGGCGGTCCCACCTCCAGTGGGCCCCTCCTGGACGCAGCCTGCTCAGGGCCAGACCCATCTGCCCTCGCCTCAGTTCCAGGGCCATCCTCCTTAGGCCCGCCTGCTCGGGGACCCCCAGCAGAAAGAACCTGCACCCGTCCCCGCAGGCAAATCCACACCCGGGGGCTGAGCCTCCTCTCCTTAACCACATCTTACAAGAACTTTCAAGTTTTCCACTTACCTTTTAACTAGTTTTGCTTAGTGATGTGTTTCTAGGAACACCTTCGTCTACAACACCAGCACAAGTTGATATTATCCCATAACCTTTATCAAACAGCTTTACTGAGAAATATTTGACAAAACATACACTGTGCGTCTTTTAAAGAGACAACTCGGTTAAGTTTTGACATTCGCCTGGGAAAGGACCACCACAGTGGAGACGCGGCCCTCACCCCGGAGACCCCCGATCTGCCCGGTGACTGCACTGAGGGGGCGTGTCCGGGAGCCGTGTTTGCGGCAGCACATGGCACGGCTCCTCTCACTCATCCTGCTTGGAGGCTCGCTCACGTGGTGGCACAAACGGCCCGTTCTCGTTCCGAGCAGCGTCCACGGCACTGTTGTTGGCCCGCTCACCAGCAGGTGGACATCTGGGCTGCTTCCTATGGGGCTGGTAGGAGCTCATGGCCACATCTTCGTGGGGACAGATGCTCTGGAGTGAATGCCGACCAGGGGCCAATGTAGCTGCTTGACAACTTTTTAAGAAACTGCCAACCTGCTCCCCACTGCTGCCCTCCCCCCACCATGTCCAAGCACCAGCTGCCCTGTGGGGGGTCATGCTTCCCCCTGCTCCCTCACCCCAGTCCCACTCGTTCTTCCCTGAACGCCATGCCCTCTGCCGGCCTTCCGTGCCCACTGGACACACCATGGCTTCCATCTGGATGGCAGATGCACCCAGGACAGGCCTCCCTCTGCCCACTCTCACCACTAATTCAATCTCGCGCACAAGTCTGAGCAACATGTAGAAAAGCAAATTGGACATGTCCTTCCTGCATGAAACCCCTGAAAGGATCCAGGCTTCTGATGAGCCGTGCCCTCCTGCCATGCTGCAGCCCCATGAGCCCCATCCACATCAGGGCTCTACCCATGATCAGTGTCTCTCCACGTCAGGGCACGTCCCTGCCAGCTCCGCGCCCCCTGGCCTCGCCTACCTCTGAGCTGTGTGCATCACTCCCCACCAGCCTGGACCTCCGTCCTCACGGCAGCAGGCTGGCTCCCTGAGCCTCCTGGTCAGGCTACCGTGGCCCCAGGTCTAACGCTGGCCGCTGTCCCGTCCCCTACACGGTCAGCATCTTCAGGGTGCTGTGCCCAGCCTGTTCTCCAACAGCGCCGTGAACCCCCACTGCAGGGCTGAGGCTGCATCCTCACTGTTGGACATCATGTCCGCCAGAGCACCCACCCCAGGGCTGCCCAATCAACCAGAGATATTTCTGTCTTCATCCAAGTACTCAAGAAGACCTACTCATACTTCCACACGAAAATCAGCAAACTACTGAACTCTGCCCTGTGCCCAATGCCCTCTCCTTCCAAAGCGCTCTGCTATGATCTTGGACTCTTACGTACCCCACACCTGCTGCTCCATCTGATGGGCCTCTCTCTTCCCCCAAACCAGAGGACCTGTGCCGGCACGCAGCAGGTGCTTGAGAGCCCTACTGGTCCACTGTAGCCTCTTCTCTACGGCCTATCTGACCCCACGACCCTGCCTCCCAGACCCCGGCTCCTCACTCATCTCCCCGTGGCATCCAACTAACCTGTTCCCTGTGTGGTCCTGCTCCCCAGTGGGGCCCTGGCACCCACAACAGTGCCTGGTACATGCAGGCTCGACAGACAGCTGGGCTCGTGCCCTCTATGACGGCATCACTAAGTCCTCAGGCAAGGCCTGGAAGAATGGGCCGAACACCAAGAATTTATCGCCATCTCAAGATGAACAGAACCGTATGATGAATGTTCCTTGCTGGGACACTGAAATCCGGTCAAGATTATGAGAAAAGGGGAAACTTTAAGTGTATTTTGTATGTGGCTACACACTGCCATGAAAGCTTTTTTAAAAAATAATGAAATAACATAAAGGTGCTTTGAATTTAGACTCTCAAAAGGGATCATGACTCAAAGAACAATGAAGTCCCTGCTCCACCTTTTCCCCTAACTTGGACATGACACCCCACCTCCACCCCCAGCCCATGGGCCTGGCTGCACCCCTGCTGCTCCCACCCGCACCCCCAGGTCACCATGGTCTCAGCCCTGCAGAAAGCTGCAAAGGACTGCCTCCCCAGGCCTTGCCCTTGCTTCCCCACTCAGGGATGCCACAGGCCACCACCCACAGCTATTCTTCCTGCATTACTGGGGGTTCTGAAGAGCACACAGGACACCCAACATGTGTTAAATGAGTGACTACCAACTCACTGATACGGCAGACTGAGGACCACGTCCATTGCTGAGTTTACTCCCTATTTTTACTTCTTAAATTAAGGGTTTATGTACATCTGGGTGTAACTTAGTGACCTGAGATACAGTCCCCAGGGGGGGATCCCAGGCACATGTCTTGAGCAGCACTGAGGTCCACCCACATCAGCAACGTCCACCATCACCAGACTGAAAGGCTCCCAGGCACCCGTCCCTGCGGCCCAGCCCACTCACTTCCAGTCACATCCCACTGGCCTCCCCCCTTCACGTTTATGCCGCTCAACACTCCCTGACCCCAAATTCAGACGTCAGCTACCTGTGCTCCACTTGGAAGACTGGCATCTCCAAGTGTAATCTCGATTTCCCGCCCATCTGCGGCTTCTCACTTACCTTGCACCCATGTACAAGAGATGGGAGCAACTCTGCCCCTCACACTTAACCCACCTGATGTGCTGTTATGCCACACTCACCCCCGACACAGCTCCGAGGAATCCCTGTGGCATGAAACTCTCCAAGGGCTCAGGAAAAGCCAAAGCCTTCCAGCGGCCACTGAGGCCCCAAGCCACCTCGCTCACTCCCCTCTGGCCATGGTGGACTCCCTGCTAGTTCTAGAACATTCTAGGTGTACTCCCACCCCATGGCCCTTGCACCTACTGTGGCTGGAACATTCTCTCTCATGTGGATACATGGGGCCTACCTCACCTCCATCAAGCCTTTTCTCAAATGTCATTTCCCCAGCAACATCTTCAGGGACCATCTTGTTGACAATTACATGTCCTGTGTGCACCAACATGCACACACACCACGAATCCAAGACATTACCCTCGAACTTACAATTTACCTATTTATTTTGTTACTACCCACCTCCCTATACTGCAATGCCAGCCATGTGACTGGAGGTATTAAAAATTCAATAAAAGAGTTATATGATAAAGTTGAGAAAATCTTCTCAAAGAATAGATAAAAATAGGACATAGAAAAGATCCAACATCCAACCAATAGGTGTTTCAGAAAAAACAGAAAACTGAGATAAGGAGCTTTCAAATATACTTTAATATTTTATTTCTTAAGCTGGGTAATGAGTACACAGATGTTCATTATATCTTTCTCTATGCTCATTTATAGGCAGTATTTCATGATTTGGAAAAAATTATTCAAGTATTTCCCCAGCTGGACGAACCATCAGACCACAAAGGCCCGAGTGCCTGGCATAGTGAGTGAAAATGCCCCCATCTAACCAAGTCCTGGAATCTGAAGACGTCAAGGGTACAAGAATGGGTCCTACCGGTTCTGGGAGGAAAGGAGTTCACAATGGAGTGAGAATCAGATAGCACCAGACTTTTCATCAGCAACGTGAATCCTACCAGTAAAAGAAGCAATTCTTTCAAAGTTCTGAGGAAAAGAGACTTTAATGTGGAATTCTACATCCAGCCAAACTATTAGCCAAGTATGGATGGAAGCCATGGCGTTTGCAGACGTCTCAGGAAAGGTGCTCAAATACTCATCCAAGGCATGCCTACGGAGACAACAAGTGCTTACATGTTACCACAGGCCTTGTGCTCAGGGAGCTCCTGTTCCAGCTGGTGACGAGACATGACAAACTCATCAGCAGAGAGTGATGAGCACCATGAAGAAAGCAGATGAAGGCAGCGAAGCAGAGGAAACAGGTGGAGGGGCTGCTTTAGACAGTGACCAGAGGAGAGCCGGTGCGGAGGGACGTCTGACCTCGGACCTGGAGGGAGGGGCCAGAGCAGCAGGCACCCCACCGATGGGGCAAGGGACCCCCGAAGCGCAAGAGGACCACTGTGCGGCCGGCTGGCCTGGAGGACGAGGCTTCCACACGGGACAGGGGGACGAGGACAGAGGGCCAAGGAGGGCACGGGCTGAGACACGATCCTTGAGAATTTGGAACAGGAGACAGTAACGTCAAACAATGTCAGGAAAAAGGGAAGGTGAGATTAGAACTCAACCGTATAACAGATCATTATATAATCACACCCATTTTAACTCCCAGATCCAACCCCTGGAGAAGACGAAAAACATGCTGTGAAAAGGGGCTGTTGGACCCCAGGATTCTTCCGGCTGATGAGGCTACTCAGCTACAGACATGCACCCCCTTCATGAAAAAGGCTGACTCAGGGTAGAAACAAGAGCCCAGAGGGCGAAGCAGAGAACCAGCGGGGTCATCCTGAGCTTAAAACCCAATCAAGAATCCCAACTGGGGATCCCCACTGGGTTTCAGAACTGCGTTGGGCCTGTGACTCCTGCTATGTCCACTTCCCCATTCTCAACTGGTAAACCTATCCCTGTCCTGCTGTGGGGGGTGCTGGGAAGGCGATCTGTCTCACTTGGTTCACGAGTGTCCAGGAGCAGCCCCCAGTGGATTGCACTAAGCAGATGATCCAGGGGATCAGACTCCAGAGCTCTGTGGTTCAGGCAAGGTCTGGGACTTTGAGCTGGTGCCACAGCGGGACGAGACCCTGGGGAACCTCAGAAGAGGGACAGCTGTATTTGGCATTTGGGAGGATATGAATTTTGGGGTGCCAGGACTGTGGCAGGCAGAATCCTGAGATGGCCATGAGATTCTGCACCCTGGCATACACATATCTCCCACCTTATTAGCCTAGGTACTGCTGCAAAGGGATTTTTGAGGATGTAATTACGGTCCCAAATCAGCTGACCCTAAAGTAGGGCAAGCCAAATAGCATGGTCTTTCAAAGCAGAGTTTTCTCCAGCTGGTGCCAGAAGAGCAGGTCAGAGGGGTGAGTCCTACTGGCCTGGCAGAAAGCAACTTGCTGCCAACTACCCATGGTCCTGGGACAAGTAACTGTGGGACTTCTAGGAGCTGAGGGCAGCCTCCAACAGTCAGCCAGCAAGAAAGCAGGACCCCAGTGCAACAACCACAAGAGATGGGCTAGTGAGCTCCGAAGATGACCCTCTCATCCCAGATGAGAGCCTCAGCCCAGCACGTGGATTTCAGCTTCGAGGCCCTGAGCAGAAGAGGGGCGACACTGCGCTAGATTTCCAACCCATGGAACTGGGGCTAATAAGTCGGTGTCCTTTTAAGACACTAATTTTGTGGCAACTTGTTACGCAGCATTAGAAAATTAATGTAATGGTATTTAAAGAAATGGAGTTAATAGAAGAAGAAAGGGCCAGCTTCCCAAGCATGTAAAATGGAGTGACCACCAGCCCCGGGAACATTTTCATTAGGAAACTCTTCTCCCAATTCTGGAGACAAGGAACAGGTTAGTAAACAAGCAGCAGAAGCCACAGACCCTTGCTTGGCCCTGACGGAACTGCGCCTCCCTCAAATTCCTGTGCTGGAGCCCTAACCCATCTCCAAAGATGGAGCCTCTGGGGGTGACAGGGTTAGATGTGTAAGGCTGGGCCCAGATGAGATTAGTGTCCTGGCAAGAAGAGACAGCAGAGGGCTTCCACAGCCAGGAGGCAGCCGGTCTGCACCACGAACCACGTCAACTGGCACCTTGATCTTGGACTTCAGCCCCCAGGACGGTGAGAAATAAATGCCTGTTTAAACCACTCCATCTACAACATTCTGTTGTGGTGGCTAAGACACCCCTCTTGTGATCTCTGATGTCCGTCTTCTTCACCAGGCTGCCTTTAACGAAAGGCTGGGGAAAACCAACTGCCTCTAGTCATTCCTGTCTCTACAGTAAGAAAGGCACTTACTTTATGAAAAGAAATGTTATTTGTCAGCAAAAGTCCTATTTCCATTAACAATTTCAAACCCTTTCCACCTACTGAACCTTCTATAAAGTCTGCTAAAAGCCTCGAAACTGATGAGTAGGGCTCACCCATGTGCCTGTGAGGAAGGATGAAATGGCCCGAGGATGCCTCCCCACCAGAAACGGAACAGGGAGGGCTGGACTGACCTGCCCCTTGGCAGGACACTGGGAACTGCGCTACCGGAAGCTCGGCCAACAGGACTGACCCCAGTAACACTGCAACTTGACCGCGTGTCCCCGAAGGCGCGATATGAAGCACTCACTGGCTCCTGTGGAGGGATCTCCCAAATCTCAAGCCTGACTCCGGCTCGCCCTCATTCCTTCAGTTTATAGAGTACACAGGGACAACAGACAAAGGTGGACGACACCGTAAGAATCAGAAAAATCCAGGTGTGATATGTAGCTTAAAAAAGTTAACCCTGCGGAGGGCAAGGGGGAACCTGAAAAGGCGCTAAGGGGCCATGACCCCCAGTGCTACTCTGGGAACGCACCTGTGTCTGGTTCAGAAAGGACATGACCCCCAGTGCTACTCTGGGAACCCAGGTGTGTCTGGTTCAGGAGATGCATGACCCCTATGCCATGCCAGGAACCTGCCTGGATCTGGTTAAGGGAAAAATGCCATAAAAGACATTCTTGAGATTGAGCCCCACATCGGGCTCCCTGCTCTGCTGGGAGCCTGCTTCTTCCTCTCCCGCTCCCCCTGCTTGTGTTCTCTCTCTCACTGGCTGTCTCTGTCATAAATAAATAAAATCTTTAAAAAAAAAAAAAGAAGAAGAAGAAGACATTCTTGAGACAAGTGGGGAGATTTGAAAATGAACAGTTGACTATTAACTAGTATGTGAACCCAGTGCCCCTTCTCAGGTGTGATAATGACACTGTGGCTGTGTGGAGACCATCCTAATCCTGTCACCTGTGTGCCCTGAATTACTTAAGGAACGTGGTAGGTTGTCTGTAGCTACTTTCAGATGATTCAATGCCAATAAGTACGCATTTAGAAAAAAGAGATGAAGCAAATATGGCAAAGCATAAATAATCCTAGATCAGGGTGGGGGTGTGGAATTCTTTCAGTTTTTCTCCATTGTGTTTTCTTCTGAAATAAAAACGGGAAAGGCTGACCCTTTTCTGCTCCTCCCGTTCCAGCTGTGGCCTGCGTCTATTCCCTCCCAGGCACACGTGGGCGATCAGACAGCAGATGTGAGGTGGCGTTAAGAACCAGACAAGTTGGTACACACAGTACCTCCAGGACAGGGCCACACAAGGTGTGGAAGAAGGTCAGCTCTGAGCTCTTTGTGGAGGGGGGGGGGGGGGGCTGCTGAGCACCACACTTTCTGGCTCCATAAAACCCCAGTTAGCAGGGGCTGCAAAGAAGAATGCAGACAGCTTTCTACTGTTTGCACATTTCTTGCTAAACATCTGGAATTTGCTGTTAATGTAGCCAAGTCCAGCGAATACTGATTCATTTGGAAAATAATCCAATTAACTTCTGCTCTCCAAATTCACCTAAATATCAGAAGTTCTCTTCAAAAAAGCAATCAACCCAACAATCAGTTTCTAAGGACTATACTTTCTAGCGAGTTTTATTTCTTATCGATGAGTTTGGCTTAATTCCACAGACAATTCTGAAAATGCATCTAAGCAAGGCTCACATCTTAACTCTCTCATCATGTGTTAAGTGTTTCATTATTGTTGTCATTTGACCTTCAGAGAACTCAGTTCTGTAGGAAGGAACATGGCAGGTCAGAAAAGATAGTCTTATTATTTTTAGAGGTCTTACTCCTTAAAATTTAACGATAAAACCATCAACTTGCACAACAGCATAGTTTCATTTTTTGAAGCACAATGAATTGGGCAGCATTTCTGCACTATTAACGCCAAATATCAGAAGGGTAGAACTGTCCCCAAACTTCAATATATTTCAATAGTAAAATTACATTTTCGATTTCAAATTCGATTCTGACCACTAAACAAAGAACTTCAAATGAAATAATAAAGCCTGGCATTTAATAAAGGGTAACAGTATAAACCAAAACAAACCTTGCTTTATAATTCAAATCTAACAACTCAAATAAGTAATTCTAATCCATGGCAAAGGGCCCTGCCTCCCACTAGCCGGGTGGAACCCTGGCAGGTCCAGAGAGAATTAGGCAGCGGGAGGGGACACTTCCTTCCACAGAGGGCTCCTGGGACAAGTTCCCCTGGATGGGTGTGCTTGACAGCCCCATGCTACAGCCCCAGCTCCAGCCCAGAGTACCAGAGAGAGGCATGGCACTGGAGTCCAGGCACTCCAGGGAGCCACAGGCCCTAAGCACTGAGGCTCTTACATTCAGGTTCCTGGAGCATGACTTCCTTACAAGGGTCAAATACCCAAAATGTCTCAGGATCTTACTTCTGGAAAACTTCTTACAAAGGTCGGTTTATAATTCCTGGAGCAAAATCTTGGGCAGGGATAAACTGATGCTCTGTAAACACTGAAATCATTGAACTTGAAGCTATCAAAGAATTCTACAGCACTCAGTTTAATTTGCAGGGTTGGGGGGGAGTTGCTTATGGCTTGCTACAGGTGTAATTCCCAAGGATCGTCCCTATTTATAATATCTTCCCTCATGTGTAACTTCCAGTGGTTTCAGTCATTATGGTGACATCAGAGGAACCTACACAATTAAAGAGACAGCTGAGTTGTTGCAACCCTATATTTAACAAACTGTTGTATACACAATTCTGCTAATTTACTTACAGGGTATTTCTCAGGTATAGGCCCGACATTAGCTGAAACCTGATAAACGACAGGTGTTTAGATGGGCACAGTGACCATTACCCCCACTCCCAGTACACACACGCCTCCTCTCAAGTGAGGGCTGGGCCCAGTGACTAGGTTCTAACAAAGAGAATATGGCAAAAGGGATGGGATGTCCCTGCCAAGATCAGGTCATGAAGACTGTGGCCTTCTTGCGTGCTCTCCTGTTCCATCACTGGCTCCCTCTGACTTGCCCTGTGAAGAGCCCCAGTGGCTGAGTGAGCTGGCCTGGACACACAGTCGAACACACAGTCAAACCTCCAGCTGAGACCACAGCTCCAGCCACCACTGAGGCAGCCTTGTGAGACTCTGAGCCAGACGACTCAGCCAAGCTGTGCCTGGATTCCTGACCCACAGAAACTGTAAAATAATAACTGATGTTTTAAGGCACCAAGTTTTGGGGTAATTTGTTGGACAGCAATATATAAATAATGCAACCATGCAGCACTATCACACCTTTAAAAATCCAAAAATAGGAAAATAAAGAGCCCAACCAAACCTGAATGCCCCATTTGGCAAGTCTTCCAAAACTTCACAAAACAAACTAAATTTTAAGAAAGGTGCAAAAGTACAAAAAAAAAAAAAAATCAGAAGTAAGTGTTGAGTAAGAAGGTCCCAGGTGTGGTTCCATTTGGCAAATAAAAGTTCCTAAGCTGGACGATTTGGTGACTCCGTTTGGTTAAGATTCGGTCCTATGAAATGTCGATCTGAAAATCTAAAGGGTTTTCTCCTAAGTAACCAAGCAGTGAAGCTGTGGCACAAAGTGAAATACTGAACTGACCAGTTCAAGTGTCTTTCTCGGGAGTCCACAGAGCTCGGAGTTTTAGATTTGTATCTCACCCTACCGCCCGATCTCTGCATAAGTGTGCGAGGCTAACACACGTTGATCTTTCTGAAAGTACTCCTACCTTTCACTCACTCACTCACTCACGTACTCGCTTCGTTTAATAGTTGTGTGCTGCCTGCTGACCCCATGCCAGGCGGCCAGTTCTGGGAGCTGAGCTGGACAAGGCCCTTGCCCTCCTGGGCTTTTCATTCTCTCAAACTCTTCCAGCATTATCTTATTGGACACACTCTGGAGCCATCCCCCAGTCAGAGAGCAGCACATACCACACCTTACTTTTTCATCAGCACTTTCAAATTAAAGGAGAACACAGGCCAGTTTTAGATGAAAGTCTCATTCGAAGGTTTCAGAGGAGCAAAAACCCCATTGCTCCAACTTTCCTGCACTGGGCCAGCACCCCCAAAACACTTCCCTAGGCTTCCAACACTCCTGATTGGACCCCACCCCTCCTGGAACGTCCTAGACACTGAAAACACCTCCAGTCTCAGGCTGGAGGGTACACCCGCACAACCATATGACCTCCACCAATGGAGGGAGAGGAGAGCACAAGTGGTTGAAGGTGATGAACACCAACCACAAGCCAAGGCAAACACAGTAGCCCTGGAGTGGGGGCTGGAAGAACAGGGTAGGGGATAGCTTTCTGGGTGTGGGGAGTGAACACAGTGTTGACTTGAGGCATGGAGCTAGTGTGGACTAGGAGCTCCTCTTGAATCTACCTAGAGGCGTGAGGATGGGTCCCAACCCTGCCTCGCATGTGCCCCTGGGGCCCAGCCAGGCAGCATCTGCTGAAGGTCAGAAGGTCTGGAGGGCTGGCCCAGGTGCTCATAACATCAGGGTGCTCAGGGGCCTCAGCGGGATTTGCACTGTGGGGCTCAGGTGACCAGGGTCCCTGATGCGCCCAAGTCTTCACAGCAGGTGGATCCAGCTGAGTAAACTGGACACATTAAGGGCACCTCTGGATCCTGCCTGAGGGGTCCAACCCCCTGGAGGGCTGGCTTGGGGTTCCAGCATTCCTTATAGTCCACACTTGTGGTCTGGGTGATTACCATCCACTTGTTCAGGAGTTCTGGCCTTCTGAGGGACTTGTCTCCAAGTTCCAGCTCTCCTTCCTGAGAGCCTAGCTTCTTCATGGTCCTGCCCCAGCATCCAGATGCTCCCAAATGACCTACCTGGGGCCCTGGTCATCCCCGGAGCCTGTCGCATGGGATGAACCCTCCTCATGGCACGGTCCCAAGGTCCTGGCCTCCCACTCAGAAGGGGCTGTCTCAGGGTCTCAGAAGTGCTCACAGGACTGTTCCAGGATCCCAGCCCCCTATGGGGCCAGTCTTGGTGTGCTGGCCCTCCTTAATGACCCAGCCCAGTGTTCCAGCCCTCCCTGGGTCCTGCCAGCTCAGGGTCTGGCCCTCCTCCGTGACCTGTCTCAGAGTCCAGCCCTCTCTGGCTCCTGTCCGGTCTCAGGGTCCCAATCCTCCTTGGTGACCCGAGCTGGGGCTGGACCCTCCTGGATGACCTATCCAGGGTTGGACTCTCCTCGGTGACCTATCCCCGGGTCCGGCGCTTCCTGGTCCCTGTCTGGTGGGTCTGGCGTCTAGCCCTCCTCCGTGAACCGTTTCAGGGTCTGGCCTTCCCCGCTGGCCCGTCCCGGGGTCCGGTCCTCCCTGGTCCCTCCCCGATGACCCGTCCCGGCGTCCGGCCCTTCCCCGTGACCTGTCCCGGGGGCCCGGCCCGCGCGCGGAGCCTGCCGAGCCGTTTCGGGGCTCCGCTGGCCTGGGCCGACGAGGGGCGCAGGGGCGCGGGCCGGGGTTCCGAGCCTTCCGGGCCCGCACACGGGCCGAGGCCGCGGCCTGAGGAGAGGGAGCCGCGGGCCAGGCCAGGCGGGGCGCGGACTCACTGACCTGCCGTCTCGGCTGCGGGCGAGCGGGGCGCACGCGGGGGCAGCGCCGGGAGTTGGGGGGGGCGCCGCTCCCTCCGGGTCCCCCCCAAGAGCAGGAGAAAAAAACCCGTCCGGAGTTTAAAACAAAGAGGCGGAAATGCCCGAACGGAGCCGAGCAGCGAGTCGGGGGCGCCGCTCATGGAGCATGCGCGTTACGCGGCCCGGCTCCCACCCCGCAGCCGGGGAGGGGGCGGGGCCCGGAGGGGGCGGGGACTGAAGGGCGGGGCCGGGGCCGGGGCGTGGTCAGAAGGCGCAGGCGCATTCGGGCAGGGTTAGGCCAGGGATCTGGAGCCGGAGGGTGCCGGGGGCGGGGCCCGCAGAGGAGGCGGAGGATTGCGGGGGCGTGGCCGGAGGGGGCGTGGGCCGAGGGGGAGTGGTCGGCGGGTGCTCGCCGGGCTTGGGGGTGAGTCCTGCTGGACCTAGGACGCAGTAGGCAGCTGGCGCTGAGCCCGGCTCCGGACCGGGGCATTCCTGTGGCGGAGTCGGTCTCGTTCTTGCGATCCAGTCCTTTCTGGGACCTAGCACCGAGCGCTCTCCGTGCACCAGGCAGGAGAGCAGGAGTGGGCAGCAGGGCTGACCCCGGCAACTCTGTGCATCCACCCGTGCACAGACTCTGCCCTGGAGCTGTAAGTAGTGACCGTGACGTCCACCCCTTCGTGGGGTCCACACCTTGGCGGGGGGGGGGCAATAACAGAGGAAAAAATAAATCTGGTGTCATGTGGGAGCCAGATAAACTGGGTGGGGGAGGCAGTGGCTGTCTGGAGTGTTAGTTACAGTGGGGTGGGTGGGCATGTAAGGGACACGGAAGGAGCCAGCCGTAGAGGCACAGAGTAGGAACATAGAGGGAACGAGCCCTGCAAATATCTGGAGGTGGGGTTCACAGGCAAGCTGTCCTGCCAGCACCAAGCTGCAAAGTGGGGAGATTGAAGGATGCTTGCCAGGGGCCAGCAAGGAAGCCAGAGGGCATGGGGCAGGGAGAGGGAGGACATGAGGTCAGATGAAGAGGTCCCTGGGCATTCTGAACAGAGAGGTGATGGCACGGTGGTGGCCTGGTAAAGCCTCCCTCTGACTGTCTTGTGTTTGTCTGGCAGGACCAATGCAGGAGGCAGTGCAGGGGAGAAGCCGTGGAGCTGCACTGGGTGGTACCCGGGAGGGGAGGAAGTGTGGACTGCTGGGACTCAGCTTGAGAATAGGCAGGGATGGATGGGGAACAACTGGAAGGGTGGACAGTCTCCGACAATCTGGGGATGGTGATGGAGTGCAGGAGAGTGGAGTCAGGAGTCCAGTTGTAATAGCTGTTAGACTCCCAGTGGCGCTGCTGTGAGGCTGTGGGCTTCAGGAGTGTAGTATGAGTTTGCAGTGTTTGGGGATGGATGAGCAAGTCAAAGGAGTGAGTGAGGGATGGGGGGACTGAGCTCCCTGCCCACATGGAGAAACCAGCGAGTCCAGGAGGGTCCAGTAAGAAAGACCCAGATTGAGCAGACTGGGGAGGAGGGTCCCTAGGAGTGAGTGATGTCTGATCGGCTGCTGAGAGGGGTCTGGGGAGTGGGACCCTTCTGGGACCTTGGCCAGTGCAGTGTGGATGCATTGGTAGGGTAAAAACCGAATTGTGGTAGGCTCAAGGGAGGTGGGTAAGTACAGACAACATTTCAGATGTTTTGCTTTGGAGGGGGCTTCTGGGACTAGAGGGCTGTTTTCTGTTTGGGTCAGAGCCTCAGTGGTGTTGATGGGGTACAGGGAGAGATGACCACACTGGAGAAAGGGAAGGCTGCCTGAGCACAAGTCCTCACCCGGAGACCGGATTTGGGGAGGGGGGCTGTGGCAGCCCTTCACACTGGGAGAGGAAGGCCCTGATGCAGTGAAATGGCCGCTAAGTTGAACCAGGCTGGAGTGGAGGCCTGGGTGTCAGAAGTGGGGATAACAGGCCAGGAACAGCCCTGGGCACAGGGCAGTGACCCCAGGAAGTCATGTGATGGCCCTCTGACCCTGTAGCTCTCTGTCTGCAAATGGGGGAGAGCCAGAGTGTGTGCATGACGCATGACCATAGGTCTCTCTCAAAGAGTGCAGACAGGACATCTGATCTGCCTGCTCTCCCTGGGGACGTCGTCAGCAACAACACCCCAGACCTTGACCCTGAACCCTGGGCTCCCATAGCCAACTGTCTGGACATATCCCCGCTGGGATATCTTTAGGGAGCTCAGGCTCTGATATCAGTATATCAACTCCTGATCTCCCCCCAAGCCTGCTACTCACCCCAACCCCCATTGCAGAGGAGAGGGCTCCATCCTGCCTGCTAAGCCAAAACACTGGGATCCTTTCTTCCCATACCTGCTGTCGGCATTGAAGTGTACCGGTTACATATGTGTGGTTTATACCTCAACAGAGCAGGAAAGAAAGAAGAAACTAGAAACCATAACACAAGCAGTGAGAGGACACAGCCCCCCCCCTCAGCCCACTGCTCCTCACTCCTGTGCCACCCAGCCATCCCGGGGCACTGGCCTGTCCTTGGCACCCACCCAGCTGCTCCTCCTCACCTCTCCCAGGCCAGTGTCTGTGTTGGATCACTCCATTCACTCACAAACTCAGGGTGAGGCCGCCTGTCTTAACAGAACAGAACAGGACTTGTTCTCTCCTGATGGTGTACTTCTGTGCTTGTCTTCATAGCACGACTCCTCCAGAGAGCTGTCTACACTCCGCCTCTCTGATTTCCCCTTCCATGTTCTCTTTTAAACCCTCAGGTTTCTGCCGTGCCCCCACTGCAACAAAATGCTCTGGTCCAGGCACCCAAGACATTGTGGGCTCTCTCCAGTGGCCATTGTCATCTCCATGACCCCCTGTGCTGCTCTCTCCTCAAATACTTTCCCCCTGGCCCATTCTCCACTTGTGCTCTGCCCCATGACTGGCACCTTCTTGGCCCCTCTGCCACCCTCTCTCCTCCTGGTCTCTTCCTGCCAGGCCCCCTCTCCTTGTCCTGAGGCTCCTCTCCTGGCCAGTGCTCATTCCGCCCATGGTTTCAAGCCCAGTGCAGATGATGGCTATGCTCCAATGTTTACGCATGATGTGTTCCTCCAGTGCACAACAGTCATCATTCCCACCAGGCTCAGGACACAACTCGAGGCTACACAGGTGATCTGCTCCCTTCCATCTTCCTCTTCTCAACCGATAGCCACTCCATTTTTTCTGTTACTGGGGCACACATATTTGGACTCATTCCTGATTCCTGTCTTTCTCTGTTTTCTCACATCCAATTCCTGGGGAAGTCCTGGGGGCTTTATCTTCAAATATGTCTTAACCCAGCCACGGCTCTTGGACTCCGCAGCTGCTGCCCTGGCCTGAGCCCACCTGTTCTGTCTGGGTTGTTTCCACAGCCTCTGCCCCGCCCTCAGGCTATGCTGAATAGAGCAGCCAATGAGCAGACCCTTCAGTACCTGAGTTGGAGGGTGCCAAGCTTCTGCTTAGCAGCCCAGTGGTTGCTCTGAGTCTCCAAGGTCCTGCCTTGGGGTCCAGCCCTGCCTTGGCTCTGGCCTGGCCCTGGTTGCTCTCCCCAACTCAATTCTTCCGACCGCATGGCTCTCTTGGACAGGCCGGCTCTCGCATCTCAAGGCTTGGCAGAGCCGCTCCTGGACCTGGGTGGCCCGTCCTTGCTGCCCATGTGGCTCTTCCCTCTCTCAGGTCTATGGTCAGACATCCACTGAGGCCTCTCCTGACCAGTCTGGCGACAAAACCCGCCATTTGATAACTTATTTTGTTGGCAAGAGCCTCGTATAATCTAATGGAGATTGATAACATCCGGTGAAACTACACGGATATCTATCCTTTGGCCCAGCTATCCCGAAGTAGGGATTTATCCCAAAGATAAATTGGTAAAACTGGCAAAACACTGGCAAAAACAAAACAAAACAAAACAACCATGTACAAGGCTGCTAATTGAAGCATAATTTGTAACCAAAAAAACTGGATCCAGGCCGCAAGGCCTCAGGTGTGCGTCTCCACACTCCAGGTCCTGGTAGCTGCAGCAAGAGTGGCCGACACCTGTGCACACCGTCATGGGGCCACCGCCGGGGGTGAGAGCTAGACCTACCACTAAGATATGCAGGGTGCAGGGGCTCCTGGGTGGCTCAGTCAGTGGGGCGTCTGCCTTCAGCTGGGGTTGTGATCTCGGGGTCCTGGGGTGGACCTGCTTCAGTGAGGGTCTGCTTCTCCCGCCGCCTCTACCGCTCTCCCCTGCTCCTGCTCTCTCTCGCTTGCTCAGTCTCAAATAAACGAATAAAATCTTTAAAAAAGAAAAAAGGATAAGCAGGGTGGAGAGCACGGTGTGCAGAGAGTTACCACTCGCCCAGTAAATGAAGACTGATGTGTGTTCTGTGTGCTTGCCTGTGTTAAAACCCTTGTGGGTTGCGGCAGGCTGGTGGCAGTAGCAGGACAACTGTGTCATAAAACAGAGAGGGTCGAAAGAGCAAAACGACGGTCAGGTGGGCCGCACTGACCTCAAAGCACACACACGAATAAATACACCTCTCTCTACACAAACAGATGGACACCCATTTCCAACGTACACCAGAAAAATTTGGTAAGTATCTCACACCATACACAAAATGTCATGCCATACAACACACAGAAAAATTAGGTGCTAATTTCAGCCATACAGAGAGAAAAGTCAGACACCCATCTCTCGTATTTTACACAAATAAACTAGACTCTCATGTCCCTCTCTCTTTCTCTCTCTCTCACACATGCACACACACAACACCTATTTTCCACCTCAGAATGCCTTGCTTAAAGATTCATCATGTCATATCCACAAACAAAAAAATCAGGTACCTACCGAGGTTTGTTTGTTTTTTTTAAGGTTGATTTATTTGAGAGAGAGAGAGAGAGAGAGAGAATGCATGGGGGAGGGGCCGAGGGAGAGGGAGAGAGAGAACCTCAAGCCCACTCTGCACCGTGCACAGAGAGCCCAACACCGGACTCAATCTCAGGGCCCCTGTGGAGGTATTTGTGAAAGTAGATCCTGTTGGGAGGCCGTTCTCCATGAATTTCTCAGGTTTCTGGTTCTGCCTGGTCCGGGTCCTCAGAGCAAAATCATTTACAGCCTCGTTCAGAATGTCTCAGAGACATCCGGGATGGTCAGAAGTGCCCAGCCCTTCCCCTCCCTGGAGGAGGGTTGCTCACATTCCAGCATGAAGAGAAGGGTTCTCTCTCTGGAAGGCAGGGTGGGGAGGCTCACAGCAGTCCTGTGTGAGGTAAGAGTTTCCTGTTTTGGGGTTCTTCTGAAGCACACCCCACAGCCGTGCACGCCACCCGCCTGCCCATGGAGACGAGAACCGGGGGAACCAACACAAGGCTCTGCTGTGGCTCCAAGGGACAGGTGCTCTTCCCCTCTGACCCGGGTCCCGTGGTTTCCGCATACACATATGTGTGCCCTGTGGTAGGCTGGCTTGTGAGCTCACACGTGGAGCACGATCTCAGACCCAGCACAGTTTCTGATTTAACACACGCTCACTTTACACACACACACACACACACACACGCAAGTAGACGCACTTGTACACGCTGCACACCAAGGAATTAGACACCTGTTCTCCCGTTTCACCCCATGACACACACACAGGACACAGAGACCACCTTGCACCACACACACCAAAAACCACACCGCCTTACACAACACACGCGAACACACACTAGATACCATCTCCTATTCGACACACACCAAGCAGGTGAACATCAGACCACACGCGTACAAAAACCTGCCCACCTCGCCACGCGCTTACAGAAAAGTGAGCACTCAGACCCTTCCTCTTTTTTAGCTGGCTGAACAGGTCTGAGCGACAAGAACAAGACTGGGCCCCAGTCCTCCGTGAGCCGGGCCAGCCCGCTGCAGTCGCAGATACTCGTCATGACTTTGAGGCGCGGTGAGCCTCCGAGGCTGGCTTCCCTAGACTGTGGGAGGGACAGATGGGTTAGGGGGAGGCAACCCCAAGGGCTTCTCTCTGGTGGGGACCGACTGGAGCACAGACCACAGTGACCAAAGACTTTCTTCCTCTAACTAAACAGGTTCACATTCCAGTGCAGATTCCCCGATCGGCCTCCCAGATGGATAAGGATGAAGTCACACCGTCCTTTTTGAGGCAGCCCGAGAATCCAGATTCTGATCTGCTTGCGCCGTTCCCTGCTGTGACGCAGCGCTGGTGCGCGTGAGCTTTCTGCAGCCGTGACTCGGGGAAAGCAGCATGGAGTGGACATGAGTAAAGAGGGGGGTGCTGGGAAGGGAGGCTGTGCACCTGGAATCAGACAGGCTCAGAGGCTCCTGTCCAGGGCGTGCATTGCAGGGCGGGGTGGGGGGAGTGGGCCGCCCTGTGGAGAACCTGCTGGACAGGCCAGGGGCAAGGCAGACAGGTCCCCCACCCCACACACTTGTATCTTCTTCCACAGCTGTGTGCTGGCCCCAGCCTGTTCCAGAGATTCGGGTGTGCACAGACCGGCTCCTGCCCTCAAATGGCTGACATTCCCTTGAGAGGAGCAGATAAAAGCCAAGTAAAAACCAATCCAACAGGATGGGCTGTGGCCATGTCATCATCTAAGGTGAGATTTCTTCCCCAGTATCCTCAGCGAGGAAGGTATTGCCTTTGCTCCATTCTTGGCAAAGGGACTGCTCTCAATTACTTAATTTTGAACAAGATACTATTTAGGGAAGACAGTGGCCTGAAAAAGCCTTGATTAATGCTAGTTTGGGATGCTGATGGGCGTCTGTATTTGGTTAAGAAAGAAGGAGATAAAAAATTGGAACAAAGATTTAGTCATAATTGTGTGTCAGTGTTATTTTAAACAAAGCTTTAAAGATCACGTTTAAAGGAAGACACTAGGTGGAGATCACTGAGGGGTTTCTTCAGATGTGGTGGTCCCAACGGTGTGCAGATGGATTCTGGGTGCAAAATGACCCTTTGGGGAGGGTGCTTCACCTGGATTCAAAACTTGAACAGCTTAGCTGCTTATGTTGAAGATACTTGCCCAACTTTAAATAAATGTGAGAGTGGAAAAAGTTGTTTCCAAATGAGTGTGCTTTCCATGTTATGTGAGTTTTTAAAATTAAACTTATTTTCAGATAATTATAGATTCAAATGCAGTTGTAAGGTATAATATAGAGATTCCTTCTATGCTTTGCTCAGTTTCCCCCAAAGATAACATCTTCAAAACACAGCGTGTTGTGTCACAGACATGGTACCAACACTGGTGAATCACGGTCTGAGATTTCTCCGGTTTCGCTTACACTCCCATCACACAGCTGTGTCACACGCGGACTCCTGTACCCACTGCCACAGTCAGGACAGAGTATTTCTATCACCGGGAGACCCCATCTCCCACCTGCTCCCTCTTAAAACTACTAATCTGCTCTCCACTTCTGAATTTTTATCTTTTGAAAAATGTAAACAAATGGTATTTGTGACTATTAATAAAGGGAAACCTCACTAAAATGGAATAGGGAGGTTCCACAGGTGAAGCTCTTAATTGCAGACCCAACAAGAAGTGAGGGACCTTGAAAGTAAGTCAATTCCCCTGTAGCTACTGCTCTATCCCAGAAGGAGGAAAGTTTCCTTCTCCCCCAGCAACAGCCCAGCCAATGAGAAGCCATTACACTTCCAGCTGCCAGTTTTACCCCAATGGACTTTCTGTTTACAACAGTCCTCCCAACTCCCTCTTTCCTCTATAAAAGAGCCTCTTCTTTGTTTTCCAGACTAGTCTATGGTTTTGCTGTAGGTTGTTTGCCGAGGACTGCAATTCTCTGCTATTCCCAAATAAACCCATTTTTGCGGGTAAAATAACTGGCAGTTTCACTTCAAGGTTAATAGATTATATAGTACATCACCTTCTGAACTTGGATTTTTCCCCCACTCAGCATAATTACCCTGAGATCCCTCCAGCTGCTTCGTGTATGAACAGTCCATTCCCCCTGAGCCCCATTCCGTGGTGTGGATGCCCTGGGGTTGGCTTAACCATTTGCTCACTAAAAGGCAAATGGGTTGTTTTGAGTTTTTAGGTATCACAAATAAGGCTGTTGCAAACATTTGTATGGATTTTTGTTGAAAATAAGTGTTTAGTTTTCTGGGATAAATGCCTCAGAGTGCTGGGTTGAATGATAATCACACGTTAGTTTTATAAGAAACTGTCGACCTGTTTTCTGCAGTGGCTGCACCATTTACATTCTTCACAGCAACGGATGAGTAACTGAGTTACCCATAACCTCACCAGCGCTGGACGCCGTTGGTTTTTTTTTTAATAATTTATTTATTAATTTTACAGAGAGAGAGAGCCAGCGAGAGAGGGAACACAAGCAGGGGGAGTGGGAGAGGAAGAAGCAGGCTCCCAGCGGAGGAACCTGATGTGGGGCTCGATCCCAGGACTCTGGGATCACGCCCTGAGCCGAAGGCAGACGCCTAACGACTGCACCACCCAGGCGCCCCTCGTTGGTTTTTCTTTCGGCCATTCCGAAAGGTGTGTAGTGGTATCTCAATGTGGTTTTAATTTGTATTTTCCTAATAGCTAGTGATGTTAGCCATTCATCATCATTTGCCATTTGTATATTCTCTTCAGTGAGATGTCTTTTCATGTCTTTTGCTAATTGGACTATTTTTTTTTTCTTTTCACTGTTGGGTTTTGAGGGCTCTTTTATATTCTAGATACCAGTGCTTTGTTGGCTATGTGGTTTGCAAATATTTTTTTCCCAGTCTATGTTTACAAAACCCTTTTGATAAGAGTTATATTAGGTCTATAGGTCAATCTGGGGAGAACGGACATTTTTATTGCGTTGAGCCTTCTAATCCATGAACATGGTATATCTCTCCCTTTTTTTAAGGTCTCCATTGATTTCTTTCATTTGTGTTGCATTAATTTTATCATACAAGTCCTGTGTACAGTTTGCTAAGTTTATACCTGTTGACCTTAAAAATAAAAGTTTTTTTACCAGCCCAAAAAAAAAAAAAAAAAGACTTTACTCAGGAATAACAAAGAATTGCAATGCAGGACAAGCAGGCTGCAGCCAAAATCATAGCCCCGTCCAACAAACAAAGGAGAGGGATGTTATTTGAAGGAGAAGAAGGAGGAAGTTGGGAGGTGTTGCTGTGAATGAAAGTCCACGGGAGGAAGGCAGGAGCCCACTGCAGTGATGGCAGTTTCTCACTGGCTGAGTTGCAGGGTCGTTCACTTCTTGTAGGAGATGCAATGGCATCTCTTCCTCTTGCGGCTTGTAACTGAAGATTCTTTCCTAGTGAGGGTTCTTCTGTTAGGCTGTGTACTGGCAATATCGGATGTTGAATGGTACAGCACGAGAGCTCCCCCTTCTGGAATCCTGACTCCATTTCTGTTGAGGTTTCCTTTCATTGATTGTTACAGACCCAAGTATTTAATTTTCCAAAGTAATTGTAAATGGTTTTGTGTCTTTCATTTTAGTTTCTGCATGTTCATTGTTGGCGTGCGACTGTGACCTTGCTGAGCTGCCTAGTCTGCAGAAGAGCCCTAGGGATGGGGAAGAGGCCCCCACCCCCAGCTGAGCCGGAGAGTCAGAGGTGGAGAGGGACCAGACGCCAGGCTTGTATGGTGTCCACTTATGCCAGCTGCATCCAGATCACAGATGACCTTGGGGAGAGTATTACTTGGAGAGTAGAAGAGATGTCTGTGGTGGACTTCTGGGTGGGTGGGGAAGCTGGAGACGAGGCCACCCACCCACAGGGGAGTTCTTGGGGGAAGAGAGACAGCTGGCATTCCCTCCTCTCTGCCTTCCAGCTCTCAGTTCTCTCGCCACTCTGCCCCAGCTGTTTCTTCAGTTGTCGACTGCAGATAATAACCCAGTGGAGGAGGCTGACAACCCCCAGGTTCACCCTTGGGACACTGCCCTTTCCCTGGGCAGGGCAGGCTGGCCTTGGACTCCGTCTTCCTCCTCAGCCCACACCACCTCTGCCCATAACAGTGATGAGGGAACAGAGGGCCAGCTGAGGACAAAGCAGAAGCTGACACCACCACCCCCAAGATGGGATTAACGTGACTGACCTTCCTCAGGCGCTCCTGGCTGCCCTGAAGCTAAGGAGAGGAAAAACAAGTAGTTCACTTACAGAGACCACAATCCTGCAAGACAGGAGTCTCCCTCAGTTTACAAACGTCTTAGCAATCTACAAGACAAAGCATTTCCATCAATAACCTAGCTTCCAGAAGGAAATGTAAGATAAAATTATTAAATGTCCTTATAACCTGCAGCCCATTGACAGACACTCGAAGCAGGCAGAGCAAGCAGAGTAAAGCTCCTGCAGGAAGTTCCCGGCTACCTTCATGCTAATGCCTTGCCGGAGGGAAAAACCACCTTAACTTGACAGTGGCAAGGCCTGGGGATCCCGTGAGTCTCTTTAACATATGAAAGTACTTTCTCATCCTCCCTTTCCCTTACCTGCCCCAACCCCATAGTATATAGTCAGCCACCCCTTACAACCCGGGCAGCAGCTCTTTCTGCCCACGGGTCCTGTCCCTGTGCTTTAATAAACCACCATTTTGCACCAAAGATGCCTCAAGAATTCTTTCTTGGTCGTTGGCTCCGGACTCCACCCCACTGAATCTCACCTATATTCCAAAACCACATCAACAGGCCCAGGCTAATGACGAGTCTGGATTCCAGGCCCTTTGCGAACTGACCCCAGCCTCCTCTTCCACGCTGGCCTCCTGCCGCCCCTTCCAGGAAATGCGGACCTTCTGTGGGGCTGAGTGACTTCACTGATGCCTGCTCCTGTACCCACCCACGTGGGCACGTCCACCTCGCAGACCACACAGAGGTCGTGACCTGTTAGGCCCCTGTGAGGGGACTTTGCCCTGTTTCTGGCGCAGAGACTTCCATCCTGGCTACTGGAGGAGGGTCCAACTTCTTAACTGGTGCCTTTCCCTCCTGGCGCTGCAATGACTGCCGTCCTTAGGGCTGGGACTGACCCCGAGCGCCCCGCCCGCACGCCTGGCACCACCTCCAAGGGCGGTCCCGCCCCGGCCCCGAATTGCTCAACCCGGCCGCGGAAGCAGCGGGCGATGGCCGGAGCGGAGGGGGACCCGCTGGTGGCCGACACGACCTCGGCCCTGGGAGCGCTGCTGGGCTACCGCGCCTACGCGCGCCGCTGGGTCTTCTTGCTTGTCCTCAGCCTGCTCAACTTCTCCAACGCCACGGTACGGGGGTCTGGGGGCTGCCTCTCGGCGGGGGCGGGGCTGGGACCCAGTCCGAGTCATCGTGCTCCTCGCACCTTCCCGTGTCCCCGTGCGCCCAGGGGGCTCGGTCTGTAAGGACCCTGACCGGACAGTGGCACCGCCGGGAGTGGGGGAGGCAGCGACCTCAGCGGGTGCGGGGGCACGGACCGGAGGCCCTTCTCCTGGCTGCACAGGGAGAAAAGGGGCTGTTCTCGCGGTGGCGGAGCCTCGTTCCTGTGACCGATAGCAGTTCCTGCGTCAGGACGACGTGGGAGTCACTGTCACAGCTGGAAAGGGGTCTGCCCGTAGCCCCACTCCCTTCTGGAAGACCCAACACCGGGCAACAGCCCTCAGGATCTGGCTCTGGCCCTCCCTCTTCCCACCCCACTCCCACAAGGCAGGGCAGGGCCCAGCCGCCTTTGCTTACCTGTGCCCTGGACACCCTCACTGATCTCTGACTCAGTATGGAGGCCCCTCACAGGCGGGCTTCCTTATCTGCACGCCAGTCTCTCTGTAACTCCCCAGCTGGGGTCTCCAGTGACTGGTTACCTGTTCTAGAATGGTTCCCACGGCTGGCAGGGACTCAGCCCCTGAGACCAGTTGATCAACCACTGAGAACAGGATCTACCAGTTACTGGGGCCCAGCTCCCCAACCTGCTTCTCCCCAACTCACCCCTGCGCACCCGGTTGTTCTGCCCAGGGGCTTGGGCCCCTCTTTCCCCAGCCCACCACATACAGCGGGCTCGGTGGGGTGAACTTTTTGCTGCCCCCCAGCCCCTTGCCCCTTGGGCAGACAGGGCTTGGAGCCAGCCTTCCCATACCTGACCCTCACATGGCCACCTGTTCATGGGGTCAGGCTGCAGTGCTGTCCCACACTAGGCTCCGTTGGGCCACCCTGCATGTCACTTCCCTGGTGCTGCCGCCTTTGCGTCCTACGTGTGCCTGAAGGAACCTGCCCATGACTGCTCAGCTTGCCACAGGACCCCAGGCACTGGTCAGGCAGCACTGGCCACCAGGTCATCATGTAATGGCTGCGGGGTCCACAGCTCGGGAGGCTGTGAGTGGCCCAGGGACCACCCGGAACTGCAGACCCATGAGCAGGGATGGGCAGCAGGTGTGGACATTCTGGACAGACACTGCCTCAGGGAGGGTTTGAGCAGCAACTGCTCTTGGATGTTACTCCAAACTGATAAGGGCGCTTTTCCTCCTTCCCTTGCTGGACTGGGGATGGAAAGCCAGCCCTGTGCTGGGACGTGGCACCCATGGCGTGGGCTGGTCTGCTGTGACTCTGGAAACCTCTTTTTTCTGTGGGACTCCGCACTGTGGCTTGTCCACCAGGTCCCTGGCTGGCTGGCTAGGAAGCCAGAATTGGATTTTGGTGCAGTGGTCTAAGGACACAAAGCAGGGGTCTCCTTCAGCCCCTAAAACTGCTTTGATGAGTCTGAGAGTGGATGGGTATCATAAGTGGCCTCTAGACCTTCCTTGGCACTGAGGCTGCGCCCTGCTGCGCTCCCCTTTGGTCCACAAGTTATTACGGAGCGAACGAGATTCTCACCAGGAATTGTGATCCCTGCTCTGCTCACCGCAGTGAGCACTGACCTGATCAGGCTTACCCCAGCCATCCACTTGTGTACCTCGTCTGCAGCTGGGTGACCATAAGTAGGTCCCAGGTTCTGAGAGGGCACTGTCGGAGGCAGGTGGAACAGTGCTGGGAGTGAGGTCTGGGTGGCCCCAAAGTGGTGTGAGGAGAGCCCAGTGATCTGGGCAGGAGCTGGCATGTGGGGCAGCTATCAGCACGCTCAAAGGGAGGGGAGGGGTACGTGGCAGGGCTGGGAATTCTTGTGCACTGGGGACACACTGCTGTCACCATTTTGCCTGGCACAGTTTAGACCTGTCTCTGCTCCGCTGGCCACAAATCTGGGGAGGAGCAAGGGATGGGCTTGGCTCAGCAGGGTGGCTTTGGAGAACAGATACCATGCTTTCTGTGCTGGATCAGGCTGGGCAGGAAGCAGCTGGACCTGCATGGGGTCTCTTTCTGCGCCTGGAAGATCTGTCCTCTGTTTTGCCCCTTAAAAAAAAAAAAAAAAAAAAAAAAAAAAAAAAAGGAAGAACAGGCAGCTGTTGCTCAAGTTCTGTGTCATGTGAGTCTCTGCAGTCCGTCTGCTGGGTCAGCACGTCTGGATCCCACCCGCCTCTCCACAGAGGGTCGGTCTGGGGCCAGCTCCTGCATGCCTGGGTCTCGCAGAGTTGCAGTGGTTGTGAACTTCGAGTTGTGGTACCCTTGTCTTTGGTCCATCCCTGGCCTGCTTCCCCGTCTCTCTCCTGCAATAAGCCTTGGAGAGCCCCTCCTCTCACTCATCCTTCGGGGGGAGACGGTGTGGCACCTCCAGGAAGTCTTCCCAGCTGATCGAATCAAACGTACTGCTTGCTGAAGGTTTTTGGGGTTGAGAGTCCCAGGGCTTGACTACACGTAAGGCTGGGAAATGTCACCTGTCAGGCTGTCAGGGAGGATTTTACCTCCCAAACACTTGGGTCTCCTGTAGGACAGGTGGGCTGGCCTTGGGCAGGGCCAGCGCACAATCCAGGTGTTTCCACCTGCGACTCAATCACTGAGTTTCTAGACAAGCTGGAGATACCTTTTGGGCCGCTTTCTGTCCTCCCTCCCCGCCATGGAAACATCCCTTCCCCTATCCCTTCAATGGCTGCAGGCCCACCCTGCTTCCTACCCTTACCTACCTGGGTGTTCACCACAGACACTGAGTGTCCCCCAGACGTGCTCCTCTGCCCAGCCATCGGGCAATCTGTGCATCTGTGCGACTGGGGTGGCAGGGCCACCGGCTCCCTTCATCAGGACCCCCTTTTCTACCCTCCAAGGCCCCAGTGCCATCCAGCACCTGGTCTAGACCCCTGATGCCCACTCACCACGTGGAGCTTCCCTTCCCCCTGCAGTCATGCCTCTCACTGACAGCCCTCTGGGCCTTCTGCTTAGAGGGTCAGTCTTGAGGCTCACGGTCCTACAGGCTCTGGCCAGTTCTTCAGCCTCTTCCTCCCCCCACCCCGGACCATGTCTGCAGGACGGTCCATCCCAGGCACACTGTCTGACCCCCCACCTGGTGCACTCCCTTGGAGGGGACCAGGCGAAGACCCTGGCCCTTGTGGGACTGCTACACACTGTCTCCCTCAGGCTGGCTGGCCAAGCCTGGGGCAGCAGGTGGCTGTGGTGGCTGTGGCACCTGCCCCCTGGACTGACACCATTGTGTATCCGCAGCTGTGGCTCAGCTTCGCGCCCGTGGCCGACACGATTGCCCACCGCTTCCTCCTCTCCACCAAGCAGATCAACTGGCTTTCACTGATCTACCTTGTGGCGTCCATTCCGTCCGGCGTGGTGGCCATCTGGGTTCTGGACTCTGTTGGGCTTCGCTGGGCAGTGAGTCCCCAAGCCAGGGCTGTCTCTTAGATGGGGCAGCGTCCTTGAGTGAGGGCTCAAGAGCCATTGCTTCCTCCCCAGGGATCTCCAGGCAGAGCTGTTCGGGTGGCAGGGCAGAGGTCAGGGTGCTGGGGGGGGGGAAATCTGGTCTGGCCAGGCAGTAATCTGACCCCATCCCTGCAGACCATCGTGTGCGCATGGCTGAACTTTGCTGGGAGTGTGTTCAGAACCCTGCCCTTCCTGTTCCTCGAGATCCAGGACCCATTTGCCTTCCTCATGGGTGGGCAGACCCTCTGTGCCTTGGCACAGACCCTGGTCATCTTCTCTCCGGCCAAGCTGGCTGCCTTGTGGTTCCCAGAGCACCAGCGAGCCACAGCCAACATGATCGGCACTATGTGTGAGTGGCAGGGGTGAGGCTGATGGTCTTCTGCGGCTTAGTGAGCGGGTCCTGGCACCTCTGCACTCCCAGCTCTCAGAGGGCAAAGGGCTCTGGCTGTGGGCTGGGGACCAAGCCTGGCCATGGCTGAGCAGACACATGTCTCCATCTGTCCACCCAGCAAACCCCTTGGGCATCCTGGTGGCCAACCTGCTGTCACCTGCCCTAGTGAAGAAGGAGAAGGACATCCCCATGATGGTGAGGGAGCTCATGAGGTACATGCACACATGTGTGTGCATTTGTGGGGTGCGTCTGTATGCATGGTGGGCTTGCATGTGCACGTGTGTGTGTGTGTGTGTGTGTGGTGCGTCTGTATGCATGGTGGGCTTGCATGTGCACACGTGTGTGGGGGGGTGCGTCTGTATGCATGGTGGGCTTGCATGTGCACATGTGTGTGTGGGGGGGTGCGTCTGTATGCATGGTGGGCTTGCATGTGCACACGTGTGTGGGGGGGTGCGTCTGTATGCATGGTGGGCTTGCATGTGCACATGTGTGTGTGGGGGGGTGCGTCTGTATGCATGGTGGGCTTGCATGTGCACACGTGTGTGGGGGGGTGCGTCTGTATGCATGGTGGGCTTGCATGTGCACACATGTGTGGGGGTGGTGCGTCTGTATGCTTGCATGTGCACACGTGTGTGTTCATGTGGTCTGTGCATGTACAAGTGTGTCCACGCCTGTCTGTGAGTGTGCATCTGCCCCTCCCTATGACCACACCGGCAAGTGCACTTGGTGCACACAGGATTTTTCCACATGCCTGAGGTGGACGTGAAGTTGAGGGGTAGGGGCTGCAGCCAGAGGCCAGTGTGTCTGTTGAGCAAGGGAAGGGTGGACGGAAGGGTCAACCCAGGTGGCAGGCGGTTGGCATTGGAGCGATGGAAACCCTAGGAGTGTCTAAGGCGAGAGTGATTTGACCTGGTCCAGAGACTCAGGGAGCCAAGATGTGGTTGCAGTGTCCGGGTAGGGAGCTGGGATTTTGGTTGGGTTGGGGAACGGGGGCAGGCTCAGTCCGGGTTTGGAGGGGCAGGGGGTTCCAGCTCTGCAGCTGGGTACATGTTGGGGTCATGCATGAAGGCAGGCAGGAAGGTTCAGTTGGCAGTTGGACGGATGAGTCTGGGGCTCTGGGAGAGGGTCGGGCTAAGGGTGTCACTGTGGGAGTCATCTTTGGGTAATATTTTGAAAGCCAGTGTTCTAGAGGAAGCAAAGCAAAGCCAGCCGAGGGTCTCACCTTTGTCTGTGTAGGGATGGCAGATGGGGGTGGCTGGCAAGGGAGGCAGTGTGCCCAGAACAGTGGGTGTGAAGCCCTCACGTACATGTGTGTGTTTGCGCACACTCACACGCACTCATGTCTGCCCTCTCCCCAGCTGGGTATCTATATCATCCCTGCCGGCCTCGCCTGTCTCCTGGCCACTGCCTGCCTCTGGGAGAGTGTGCCTCCCAGCCCACCCTCTGCAGGGGCGGCCCACTCCACCTCAGAGAAGTTCCTGGATGGGCTGAAGCTGGTTAGTGCTGTGGGATCCAGGGCTTGGTGACCCGGCACTGTGATCCGGTGCAGGGAGAAGGCTGAGGAGGGAAGGGGGTTGCACAGGCCCTGCTGGGGTAGCCCGAGTATCCCGCTGGCTCCTGTGCTGAACGGCGCCTTCTCCTCCAGCTCGTGCGGAACAGAGCCTATGTCACCCTGGCTGTGTGTTTCGGGGGCGGCATCGGCATCTTCTCCAGCTTCTCGGTCCTCCTGGAGCAGGTCCTTTGTGTGAAGGGCTACTCCAACGTGAGTGCTGGCCCACCCACCCCCCTTCTGTGCAAGGATGGGGTTTGGAGGTCATTACTGTTACCCTGAAGGCTGTCTGCCCCAAACACTGGGTTTCCATGCCTGGACAGGGTAACCTCCTCTTCTGGGTGGTATTGAGATGTTGTGTGTGAAACATTGTGTCAGGTGCCAAATGCAGTCTGATGGTGGGGAGGTGGCCCTGGGGAGGGGTGGTGGCGGTGCCCAAAGAGGTGCTGGGATTGTGTGCGGTGCTTTTCACTATCTTTCCCAATGCCCCACCCAGGATGGCCCCAACCCTGCGGGTCTCCAGGGAAGGGTCCTCTTCTGATATTTGGAGATTGGGAGGGCCTTGCTCTGCTCATAGCATCTCTGACCATGCCCTCTGTTGTCTGGCATCAGCCCTGGGTGTGGGATTCAGGCCTGGTATGTTTCCAGCTCATGAGGACACAGGCACCGAGGGCTGTCTGCAGCAACCAGGCCCTTTCCTTTAGCAATTGTTGAGTTCCTGGGGCGGGGTGCCACAGGAAAGAGGTACCTCCGGGGAGGATGTACCATCCCTCACTCATGGCTAACTGTGCCCCTGACCCTTCCATGTCACACTGCCATGGGCTTCTCGGTGATGGCATACGCCCTGAGGATGGGCTCCTTCTCCTGGGACCCTGGTATCACCATGCCCCAATGATGGAGTGCCGCTGACCTCCTGTCCTCCAGGAATTTGCAGGCCTTTGCGGGGCTCTCTTCATTGTGTTTGGAGTCCTGGGGGCACTGGTTCTCAGCCTGTATGTGGACCGGACCAAACACTTCACTGAAGCTGTCAAGATTGGCTTCTGTCTGACCTCCATGGTCTGCGTGGCCTTTGCCCTGGTGAGAGTCCCCTTGAACCAAGACCACCCTACGGGGGTATGAGTGGGATGCTCTGGGGCAGGGCAGCTGACAAATGGGTCAAAGCAGAAATTCAGACCTTCTCAGGCTTAGGCACTGCCCACTGGGGTGGTTCCCTGACCCCGGGCACTGCCCTTGTCCCTGCTCCCTGCTCAGCTGAGAGAGGGTGCTGGTGTTCAGGGCTGTGCACTCTGACTGCCGCCCCTGTCCCTGTGTGGCTCACTGCCCCCCAGGTGTCTCAGCTGCAAGGACAGACCTTGGCGCTGGCCGCCATCTGCTCACTGCTGGGGCTCTTCGGCTTCTCGGTGGCACCCATTGCCATGGAGCTGGCGGTTGAGTGCTCCTTCCCTGTGGGGGAGGGTGCAGCTGCAGGCCTGGTCATCGTGCTGGGGTGAGTGTCTGTCCCTCCACCACTTCCCTGGGGACCCCAGAGACCTTGTCCTCACGCCACCCCAGTCTACACAGGGGGTAACCTGCCTGCTCTGGCAGAGGCCACCGTGTTCTGAGCTGTGTGCAGTCCTGGGCTGGCTGCTGTGCTCCACACTGCCCTCAGAATGACCCATGGCACTGTGAGTACTGAGCAGTGCCCAGGGCAGGGCTGAAGGCCTTGTGGCTATCTAGGCAGGCCGAGGGCGTGCTTGTCATGGTACTGCTGACTGCCCTGACCGTGCGTCGTGCGGAGCCGTCCATCTCCACCTGCCAGGATGGTCAGGGCCCATTGGACTGGAAGGGTGAGTGCCCCCGCCTGCAGAGAGCCCCCAAGAGCACAAGCGAGGAGGTCAGTGCCTGCCCCCCCCCAGCCCAGGAACCTCCCCTCCATGGGCCCCTTTCTTGGCACCTTTCACTCTCCTTGGCATGGCAGGGCACCCACGGGGCGGTGGGGCTGGGGTCATAGGGCAACAAGGCTGACCTTTCCCCTCCAAGGCTCACTATGGTGGGAGCAGCCCTGAGGCCCTGGTGAAAGCCCAACGTTTAAACCCCATGTAAGTCGTAAAATGAGATCAGGGAAAGAGACAGGCAAAGAGAGACAGGGGTGAGGGTGGCCACGTCAGGAGACCCTGTCCTGGTGACCTTGGAGCTCACCACACCTGGGTCTGTGAACTGCCCTCAGGGCCTGTTGGGGGCTGGGACAGGTCTTTTTCCAGGTCACTCTCTGGTCATGGTGAGTGGGGTCATCCGGGGCTCTGCCAGCTCTGTGGCTACTCTGGGTTGGGGGGCGGGAAGCTCTGGCTGCTTGGGCGAGCCTCAGAACAGAGCCGGGCTGTGTCTCCCCAGTGTCCATGCTGCTGATGGCTGGCCTGTGCACCCTCTTCAGCTGCTTCCTGGTGTTCTTCTTCCATACCCGGTACCGGCGCCTACAGGCTGAGGCCGGCGTGAGCCACTCCATCCAGGAGGACGTGTCCCCGGCCCCTGCAGATCACGTGCCCCACCCGGGACCCACCCCCTGAAGCTCTGCTTGGGCACACCCCCATGACCTCCAGCATGGACTGCAGGAAGCGCAGGCACAACTCATTCCTGGAGCCGTTCTCCTGGCCCTGCCTGCTTGTCTGGGGGAGCCCTGAGCCACTGGAGCCCCCAGGCCTTACGGAGAAGTCACGGGGGACCCTGCAGAGTTCTGGAAGTCGGAGGAGCAGTCGGTGCATCAAGAAGTGGTCAGGGTGAAGGGGAGGCCAGGAGGGGTAGGCTCTCATCACAGGGTGACAGCATCCAGCAGATGCCAGAGGGAGTTGGAGCCCTTGGCACACCCAGAGCGCAGCTGGATGGCCTAGGGGAGACCCCATGGCTACAGCAACAACTGCTGGCGCTGTGTGGACAAGCAGCCACTGGCCAGGCAGGTGCCCCAGTGGCCAGGCCAGACCCAGGGTGGCTGGTGCAGGAGCCCTGGCATGAGGGACAAGGTCTGAGGGGGAGCTGGATGGATTGGGAGTCCTGAGGGCCCCCAGCATGATTGAGTCTGAGTGGACAGTTGTGAGAAACGCCTTCCTTGAGGGGTCCCAACCCATAGCTTTTCTCAACCTCTGCTGACCACTGAGTGACCTGACTCCCAGCACGAGTGCTAGGACGGGAGGTGGGGTCAGGCTGGGCTGGGAGGGGGAAGCAGAGGGAGGGCCCTACAGGCAGATTATCCCCTTGCAAATCCTCCCATTCCAGGAAGATGCTCCCACTGCCACCAGACCCTTCCCCTCCAGACTCTCCCAGTTCCAAGCGAACACTTCTACCCCCAGTGGACCCTCCCCCAAACTCTCCGCCAAGGCATTCACTTCCCCCACCCCCAGGCAGAAGTTCCCCACCTGCAGACCCTCCCACCCACAGGTGGACAGCTCCCCTTCTCCCTCTGCAGACACTGGCAGGCAGGTTTGTGGGGTCATGTTTATTGAACTGGCTGCAGCCCAGGTGGGGATGGGGGAGATGCCCCTCACTCTTCCTTCTCCTCCCCGTGGGTGAGCACGTAGCTCAGTGCCTTATAGTCCAGGTTGCCTGCAGCATCAATGGTGGCAAACTGGAACATCTGGTTAACCTGCAGGCCGGTATGGTTGGGGAGTCAGGACCAGGGAGGAGGGGAAGGGGCAAAATGATCTGGCAAATTACAGGCGCTGAACTCCAGCCAGCTCCAGTGCTGTTTTTGCTTGTGGGTGTGGGGGAAGGGAGATGGGGGGGCACACTGCAGAGCCAGGGGTGGGGCCGGGGTATCCTGCCCACCCCCCGGAGCCCAGAGGGCTATCCTTCAGCTTCACCAAGGGGCATGGGGGAAGCAAGGGGGGTGAGGGCAGAGTGGGCCAAACCTCTTCAGCAGTCATCTTGTCTGCCTGGGACATCAACAGCCGCCTGATGCTGAGGGCAACGAGGGAGGAGGCAAATTAGGTTGCACTGAAGGAAGGGATTGGCATGGGAAGTACCGGAGGGGTGGCCCCAGGGAAGCCCAATGACTTGGGTCAGTTCACACCATTGGCTCTTCCACAGTGGGATACCCCAAGGCGGGGATCTGCTCACCCTTCAATCCCACCCACTCACAGCACAGGTGCCTCTCAGAAGTGTGGCTAAAGGATGCGTCCTGGGCACCAGAGAGGGGTCATCAGACCCCTGACCCACACGCTCAGGGGCCACCACCCCTTGGGGGGGCTCCATCTGCGGGGAGGAGACTGTGGGGGATTAGAGGCAAGTGCCTGGTACACCAAATATTCCTAGTCCTAGTGTGTGGCTGAGGTAGCCCCCCAAAGGGCTTAACGACTCAGTGATGGTCCAAGTGGTGGTGACCAGCTGGGTTACTGGGTGCCCAGCCCTGTGTGGGCAAGACTGGTTTTGCCCTCAGTTACTCTGAGGGACTTAGGACCTTGGGGCAGGCAGCCCAAGGCCTGGAGACTGGGGTGGGGTGAGGGGAGGTGGGCATGGCATCCCTCAGGGGAGATGCCTAGGTGCTCGTAGGCACACTCACTAGTCCTTGTTGATGCTGCCTTTGCCATCGGGATCCAGCATCTTGAAGGCATTTAGGATGGTCTCCTCAGCATCCGTACCTGCCCACAAAAGGCCTTGATCCGTGGGCTGTTTAGGGCTCCAGTCCTGCTCTGGGCCATCCCAGGGCTTGGCCTGAATGACCCTCCAGCCCCTGAGCACCTGGGAGACCCTGCAGCTCCCACTCTGAGGGGACTACTCTGGGGGTCCCCAGAACCCTGCCCAGGCCCAAAGGTGGAGTGAGTGCTCAATCAGTGGACAGACTACACCACTAGGCAGACAGGAGGAAGGGTGAGCTCACATGCCCCCTGGGTGTGTGACCCACAGATGTGGGTACCAGAATGTCACGTCCTAGGACTTCTCAACAAATCGGAAAATCTGGATTTTTATGTGAAGGTCTGGATTTCTAAGTGTTCGGAGCTAACAAAACACCCAGTGCCTTGGCAGACTGGCCCGAGGGCTGCCCCTGGCCAGGGAGGAGCCTGGACCCGTGGTGCTCACCTCCCCTTGGCTCTCACCTGTCAGCTTCGCCCCAAACATGTTCAGGAACATGGTGAAGTTGATGGGCCCTGAGGCCTCCTTGAGCATGGCGTCCAGCTCATCATCCTTGATGTTGGTTTTGCCTGTCACCGACACAAGACAGGAGCAGGAATGTTACACATCCCTGGCTGTCCTGTTGGTGTGTCCGCTGTCCCCACTGGTTGCCCACCTCCATCATTCAAAGTTGGGGAAGCCAGAAGGAGGGAGGTGAGCCAATGGGGGGACTCTTGGCCCAGGTCTGCATGTCAGTGGAACCCCAAACCCTGAGACCTGGAGAGCTGGGCAGCTGAGGAGGAGGAAGCGGCCATGCATGGAGTCCAGGAAGACCTGTGATCTGCTTACCTGGGTGTAAGGGGGCCCAGAGGAAAGAAACCTACCTATTCTCCCTTAGGATTGCCTCAGGCTGAGAACATGCCCTCAGATAGGAAGTTGAGAGAGAAAGGGCCAGCCTTGGGCTCTTCAGAGGAGCTGAGCCGGCCCTCACAACCTCTCCTAGGTCTGTTTCTGGGCTTCCTTACCATGCTTGGAGGAAGGAGGACAAGCCTCCCCATGCAGTGGTGTCCCTCTGGGGTGTTAGCCCCTCCCTGAAGCTTTGGTCCCAACCTCCCCATCCAGGATGCCCATTCTTGGGCTGTGCCACCCACCCTGTGATGCCCTGATCAAACCAGAGGGATTTCTCCCCTAGGGGAGGCTCAGCCTACCTCCTTGCAGCCCATGGGATATGGGATGTCAGGTCAGGCTTTAAGGCCCAGGTACAGAGCAAGGCTCTCCAGGGCTGGAAGACATTGCGGGGTGGGTTGTGGCAGAGTTCTGTCTCACGGCACCTACCCAGTGAGGCATAGGTGTCCTTCAGGTCCTCCTTGTCAATGAAGCCATCTCGGTTCTGATCCATTAGTGTGAATGCCTGAAACCGAGGCCAGGGTCACTGGGTTGCCAGGCTGGCCACACCATGTTAGGACAGGCGTCCACTCTCACTGGCTTTCGAGTGAGGTTCACAGAGGGTCTTTTGGTGACCTGCATTATGACTCAGAGGGGATCCCTTGGGTAAGAGTTACTGGGTGGAGGGTTCTGGAACAAAAGCAAAGCCTCACCTCCTTGAACTCCTGGATCTGGGTCTGCTCAAAGTTGGAGAAGACGTTGGATGATGCCCTCTGGGCCCGTAGGCCGCCCCCCTCCTTCTTCTTAGTCTTCCTGCTGGCCTAGTGTGAGAACACCAAGGCTGAGGGGTCTCCAGGCTGGTGTTTCGGAAGACAACATAGAGGACAGGTGGACCCCAAGCCTGGGTCCCTGGGCTGGGGCGGCCCCGACAAGGCCCTGACAGCACTGCGCCCAGGGCTCGTTCTGAGCTTTGCCCTGCTTCGTGTGCCATCCAGCCAGGAGCCAGCTGGGCCTGAATGTCCCAGGAACAAATGGACTGTGCAGGCGGCCAGCAAGTGGGTGGCCTGTTCTAGGGATCCCTCCAGTGTGAAGGCCAGGACCCTCCATCTTCCAGCCCCAGAAGTCACTGATGCAGCCATGGGGCACAGATCTTCCCCAGCCAACACCTTTACACATGTGAACAAACTTGTGTGCACACACACTCCCACGAAACACACTCATGTAGGTGACACATGTGGACACACGGTGCACAAGCACATGGACACTCACGTTCCTGCCCCAGTGGCCTGCTGGCCACACTCACCATGCCTGGGTCTGCCTGATGCGATGGTCTGTGCCCTCCCTGCCCGGGTCGCCCGTCTTAAGCTCCTACCCAGTCCCCCAGGACAGCTCGGACTCCGGCTGCCACTCCCTACAAGGACAGGCCCGGGGCCACCCTGGGGACTGGACAACTGCAGAGTGAGCTTTGGCACCTGGCGGGTGACTCAGATACCCCCAGCTTGCCCTGCTCAGCAGGGCCCCCAGCTTCCCAGGCACCTCACTGAGAAGCCGTAGTTCTGCTTCCTGTGCGTCTCCAGGGTCACCTGCATGAAGACCGGGGTGGCCGACGGAGCCAGAGGAAGGGGTACCTCTCCTAGATTTGTAGTCACTGTGAGTGGCTGTGGGGGCTGGTGACCAAGCATGCTCTGAGCATGTGTGTGCCCTCAGCTCTCTGCTTCAGTGGCAGAAAAGTCACAGGGCCCATGTATCCCCATGGCAGGGAGCCCCTTGCCTGGCACAGAGTGGGGATAACGTTTCTGGGATGGAGGGCCATCCAGATGGGCTGGGCCCTGGGCCACCACTCAGCCAGGTTTCCCCACTACATGATGGCCAGCAGGTAGAGTCTGGGGAGGGGACCTGGCCTAGGTGCCTGTGGGGTGGTGCCAGATATTAGAGTCACCACAGAGCCAGGGGCTGGGTGCCCTAGTCCTGGGTGGCATGGAGTGTGGGTTAGGTGCAGGCAAGGGCAGGGGTCTGGAGGCTGAGAAGGAGGAGAAGGCCTGGGGGTAGGATGAAGTGGGCAGTTAGGACTGCAGTTTTACACCTGGAGAACCAGCCCTCAGAGCCCCTTTTTTCTGCACCTGGGGGGGAGGCATCAGCAGCAGGTGTCCCCTAAGGCACATCTGGGAACCACATCACATGGGAGTGCCATCCTGGCAGGGGTCCTGCCCCCAGGGGCACAGCCCTTCAGTCACATGACACCTCTGAGGTGCTGCCACATGTGGTCCCAGGGGCAGCCCCCCATTTGCCTGCACTGAGTATGGGACAACAGACACCCTGAGGAAGCTGGGGAGGCATGACCCACTGGGGGGACCTAGGGGCTCCCTGGGGCTCAGCTTGGAGGACTCCCAGAGGGAGAACATGTGAGTGACATGGGAGACCTGGGCTGGCTGCACTCCCAGTTGGGCAGGGTCTGACTGTGATTCTTGGAGAGACCCTAGCAGGGCTGTAGGACTGGGACCACCACACTGAGAAGCGAAGGCAGGAGAAGTGCAGGCTCTGTGCTCTGAAGGCCCCTGATATGGGGAAGGCCAGAGGACACCCGCAGAGCCCCTGGGGAGGTTTCCTGGGCTGGCAGCACTAAAGATAGCCACAGAGCCTGGCTCCTGGGGGACTATCAGGATTCAACGTGGACAGCTGGCCCCGACAGGTGCAGAGGCGTCAGTAGGCAGTCCCACTGTCCCGAGCCAGGTGGGAACCCCCTCAGCCCTCAGGAAGGGCCCAGGGCCAAAGTAAGTCTCCCTCAGCTTCAGGGGTCTCCCCATGTGTATATGGGCATGTGTGCCCGTGTGTCCCCTACTGGCCCCCCACCCCACCCCACTGGAAGCTACTGCTGGGTGGTCCCCTACCAGCACCCTGGCCTTACCTTCAGCCCAAGACACACTTATTTTTGATTCTGGAAGCAGGAGTTGCTGAGGAGTCTCGTTTATTTTAATATCCAGGGAAGGGAAAACATATTTGTCACCCAAGGTCATCTGCCTAGATGCTCAAGGGCAAGAATGGGGGTGGGGTGGGGGTGGGGGTGTGTGCACTCAGCATTGCCACATGGCACGTCGGTCGAAGAGGTTTATTTTGTGCCTTGTGGGGTCAAGGTGTACTTACAACTTCTTCAGGGAGCAATGAGGGGGCTTGGGAAGGACTCCCCCAACCCCAGGCCTGGCAGAGGCACTAGTGGAAGGCATCAGGCGGGGTTCCTCGGAGAGCTCAGAGAAGGGCCTGGTGGCCCTATAGGATGGGCCTCTCTGTTCCCACCACGGTTTCCCAGCTGGAAGCCTACAGCCAGGACTCCAGAGCAAGCTGCAGAGCAAGCAGGCTCTGCCCAGGACCCTGCAGGCCACTGAAAGGGCCTCCCCTCCATGCAGATTTACTGAGCAACTGCTTTGGGCCCTGCAGTTTTCATCTCTGCATTCCATTCTCTTTAGATTTATAGTTAAGTTCTCTTTGGAAACAGGAGGGTTTGGAACACTAGGGAAAAGTGGGCTCCCCTCTGGCATACCAGGGGCCCTAGTGAGCCCCAAGCTCTGGTTCTCAGGGAGCTTCTTTCTGGAGCAGCGCAGGGCCCAGGGGATGAGTGATCCTCCTGCCAGACCCCCCCCCCCCAACACACACATGGTTGCTTTGGGAACCACTCGTCAGCACAGCCAGCACAGCTGGGAAGCTGTCTGGCCACCACTGCTCCATCTTTGGGTAAACCCTCTGCACACTTGCGGCTGACCTGGTCATGTCTTCTCCAGGGCTAACCACAGACCTGGGGGAGACCAGTAGCTACTCTGAGTGGGACGGAGTAACTGGCAGGTGTGGCCTCCTACCCTGGCCCATCATGAGTAGCATAAGTGAGAGAATGAGGGCCCATCTGGGGGCTCAGTGGTCCCCAGGGCAGGGGTCAGGGAGCAGGCTCTATCGGGTGCTCTTCCCAGGAAGAGCCCAGACCCCTGTGCTGGAGAGGCTCCTGCAGTCAGGACGCTCTGCTCTAATGGGAGACTGGGACTGGGGGCGGGGGTAGCCGTAATGGGCAACGAGGCAGCGCCGTCCCAGGAAGGGATCCTGAGGCCACCATGATCAGCCTGGCCTGAGTCCAGAGGGGTTGGCCACAGCCCCCGCTCCCCCCTTCAACTGGGCCTGCACTCAGGTCACACTTAGTCCCTGGACCCCGGATTCCCAGCGCCAAACCTCGAACCCCTTTCCAGACCATGGGCCCGTCCTGGGCGGTCTTCGCGGCTGACCTGGGGTGGCCATGGGCCTGGACCTGGCTGGAGGACGCACTCCAGCCGCGGGGCGGGAGTGGGGGCTCCCTCCCCAACTCACCGGCCCTGACTGGAGAGCCCAGGCACTGCGGGAAGATAGAGAGCCATCTATTTACACGTCGTGAGCCTGACTTACATTTTTCAAATAGTTGGACCTATAACGGGTGGGCTCCATTGGTGCTCAGCCTGGCCTGACAACGTCAGTGGCTGCGGGAAACACAGGAAACAGGGGGGTAGGCCGGGGTTCCACACCCCAGGCAAAACCTGCCCGCACCGCCCAGCCCACACCTGAGGCGCCCGCAATTGCGCATGCGCAGCTGGTCGCCAACCGCGCGCCTGGTGTGGTCCCCGCCCCGAGAGGGCGCACGCTGTTCCACCTCCGTCCACCAGGGGACGCAGTCTTGCTCCTGTTCGCCGCCGACGGCGCATGCGTTCGCCCTTGTGCGCTTTTACGACTCCGTAGCTTTCTGGGCCCTTGCAGCGTCCTGCTCCGGTTGTGCTTCCGGCGCGAAGGTGACGGACAAGATGGTGCCGCCGGTGCAGGTCTCCCCGCTCATCAAGGTGAACCTGGCTTTGCGGCCGTCGCCGGGTGCTCGGCTCCGCGTGCGCGACCCCAGGGTGCCCGAGACCTGCGCCCTCGCGGGTGCGACCCCCCCCCCACACCCCCACTCCCTGCGCTCCCGAAACTTCTGCCCTGCGCCCCCGACCCCGCGGGCTGGGAATCCCTTCCCGGGACCCCCGCCCTGTGCGCCCTCGACCCCGCGGGCTGGGGACCCTGGCCCCGCCTCTAACCGTCTTCTCCCCGCAGCTCGGCCGCTACTCCGCCCTGTTCCTCGGCATGGCGTACGGAGCCAAGCGCTACAGTGAGTGACCGCGGGTGGCCGCGCCGCTGTCTTGGCCGCGGCAGGGAAAGCGCTGGGGCCTCTCACAGCCAGGGGTACTCCCCAGAGCCGTCTGCCAAACCCCCGCACGGGCAAGAAAGGGGGCAGGGTTGGGAGGCGCCAGCCCCAGAATCCCCAGCGACCTTGACCCCTGAGCACGGCCCCGGCAGGTGGGCAGATGTGTAGGTTGCTTTGGGATTAGCCCAGGTGGTCAGGACCCAAAGTGGATTCTGATGCTGGGCACCCCCGGGGAGCTGGAAGACGGCTAGTTCTTGTTGAAAACTGGGGTGCCAAGCGGGTGTTGGAGGAATGCTGCGGTCAGACGCCAGCAGCCGCTGGTGGCCCAGAGAGATGGCTGCGGGCCGGCAGCTGCCCTCGGGGTTGGGCTCTCTGCTGAGTGGGGAAAGTCAGGCCTTGACTCATGTGGAAGGAAGGGAGTGGAAAGCACATGCACCAGGCATCCAGGGTGCACTAAATTCCTCTGATGCGGCGTTTTGGTGAAGACACTGAAGTACTCCCCCATCTTCCCCCTTTCCCTACACAGGTTACCTGAAACCCCGGGCAGAAGAGGAGAGGAGGATAGCCGCTGAGGAGAAAAAGAAGCAGGATGAACGGAAACGGATTGAGAGAGAACTGGCAGAAGGTACTGGAGTTAGTGCGTCTTACAGCTTTGTCCTCTGCCCAGACTTTAGAAAAGAGGTGATGCTTCAGGTGGCCCCCCAGTGCAGGGTAGGGGCTGCCTCCTTTCTTCCAGCACTGGCCAGTGGGTCCTCTGGGGGAGGGAGCTGAGGTTGCTGGGGGACACGGTGACACCTTGCCTCGGGCGAGGCCCAGGTCCCTAGGCCTTGGAGGGTAGTTGTCTGGGAATGTGCCACCCTCAGAGAGGCCCACAGGACCGGAACCAGGCCCGCATCTCCCACTGACTGCTGTGGCGGGCTCTGGAGTTGAAGCAGAGCGTGGTCGGGCTCTCCACGGTAGCTAGATCCTGGGTGTTCAGCCCTGAATGTGTGAAGTGGTCCTTTTGGATTGCCTGGGTGTGTAATAACACGAGTGTTCTCCTTTGAACTTTCAGCCCAGGACGACAGCATACTAAAGTGAGCCCGCCTTTCTCTGGAACGGTGTGGATGAATAAAGCTTTCTGTGTTGTCTGATGGTGTCCTGTACTGTCTCCAGTTGTCCGATTTCCGGACTCAAGCTTAGCAGTTGTGCTCTATCCTCCAGTTATGTGGGGTGGGGATGGGGAGTGGGTTTCAGAACTGATGACCCATCACAGACCTAGGATGCAGTGCACAAACGGGCAGGGAACACAGAAATTCCGTCCCCTGTTCTCTGGGGTACCCGATCAGGGGAGCCCCAAAGGGAGCGGTTTTTATCAGACACACCCAGCTTGGGTACTGTGGGTGGCGCTCGGTCTTCACTGAGCTGGGACCCTTGAATGGGCAGTACAAATGCTGGGGTGGGAGGTGGCCTGAGGCCCTTACTGATGGGACCTGGATCTCTGTCCCCCTGTCAGGAACCCTCCCGTCGACCCTCAGGAAGGCCTGTGGCCTTTGGAGGACCAGGCTGGGGAGGTGCATAAAGCTCTGTAGTGGGCTTAGGCTCCTTCTGAGCTGCCAGCCAGGCTCTGCCCCTCCTGGCTGTGCTCTTCCCAGCCTCAGGGGCCTGGTGTTGGAATGATGGTGCTGTTTCCCAACCACAGGCCTGGAGCAAATGTCCCTGAACCCAAATTTCGTTGGTAAAATGATTTCATTTGCACATGTGAGGGGGGAAAGTGAGAAGCAGTGGATAAGCACTTTAAAGCCTTGGTTTCAGTTAAGGTTGAGTGAGTGCAGCTCAGTTCCTTCTGGAGTGGTTGGCTGGTGCCGAGTCCCTCGGGAGGATGGCCTGACCCTAATCATGGACTATCACCAGGTGTCCCTGCTGAGATGGAAGCTGCCTCCTACCTGTGACTGGGGGTGGGTGGGTGTCTCCCCCCACCATTCTCCCCTCACCACCTACCCAGGAGCTCAGGAGCTCTGGAGGTGGGCTTGAGTGGCATCTGAACTGGCCTTTCCACAACCAGTCTAATCAGGCAACTGAGAGGACTTTACTATGGGGTTAAGTGTCTAGTGTCGGCAACAACTGATTGGGAGTTCATGTTATCAGGACTTTAAAAGTCCTTAACTCTTACCAGATAATGTGTCCGTTTCACATGTGAGTTGTGTGTTGGGTCTGGCTGTGCTGGTGCACAAACACTAAGGGACTTCTCACTTGTACAGGACTTGGGCAGACCCCAGCCGTGGCAGCGTGACCCCTGACCTGCTCAGGTCACTCATGGCCTTGACCTTTGTGGCAGAATTTTCTGATGGGTCATACATGATGTGCCCTCCACCATAACTTCTGCCATATTAAAGAAAAGGGGAACTTGTTTTCTTATTTTATTCGGAATTTCTGGCCATATTTGCTCCTAAACCAGATAGGCAACAGCGTCTATGTATCTTATCTAGCCGTATACACACACATACATGTGCACTTGCGGCACTCTCACCCAGTGCTTTCAGACACGCAGTTCACAGACCCTTTCCAAAGATCTCGCCGGCGTATTGCTGTGTACCCAAAAGATGGATGAATGTAAAGTAAGCTAAACTGTGTATTTGTAGTTGACTTCAGTTTATAAAAACATAAATCTTAAAAAAAATTCAAAATATCCAAAATTGTCTTCAGTCATTTTCTTGGGCTTCCTAACCTGTAGCAAATGGTCAGGGGAGTCGCAGTGGGGGAACGGATTGGGGCGCCATCAGAACATGGACCAGCTCACAGGATGCAGCAGGTCGAAGACTTGGGTGCGGGGCCGCCGTTGCAAATCTCTGTGCCTGCTGCAAGAGAGACAAGATGTGAGAGGACTGTGTGCTGGCCCCACCCCTTCTGCCCGGTGTCCTCTACCAGCCCCGCGGGAGGAAGGGCAGAGTGTGGGACCTGTGGTCAGCCTAAGCCGATTAGCCTAGCCGGGGCTCAGCCTTTCTTATCTTAGGTCTTGTGACACTTTTAGTTCTGGCCCCCCACAACTCCCAAACCGTCTTGACATCGGCTTCCTCCCCACGGCAGGAAATAGCAACAAAAGTCCCAGGGCTGAGGTGGCCACGCACAGGCAGATACCAAGGCAAGAACATCAGGGATTCCATCTTGGGGGTGAGGTGTGCCGACTCCTTATGATGAAGCCATCTGAGCCACATTCCCACAACGGGAGGCAGGGGTGGGGGGTGAGCAGGTAAAGAAATGCTCTGACACAGTACAGGGAAAGGTGTATGCTTGACTCTTTTAGCTCACTTATTTTCTTTTTTTAGGTCTTCTGTTTTTTTAAGATTTTACTCCTTTATTTCAGAGAGCGCGCGGGTGTGTGCAGGAGCAGGGGGAGGGGCAGAGGAACAAGCAGGCTTCCTGCTGAGCGAGGAGCCCAGTGTGGGGCTCCACCCAGGACCCCGAGATCATGACCTGAGCCGGGGTCAGATGGGTGCCCTTAGGTCTGTTTGATTTCTGAGGGTAGACGGAAGTGGAGGTAGATTTTCCTAAGTTAATTGGGAGGGGAATGCCTGGTGATGGAAGAAAGCTGTTGAGAGTTCCCGAGGTTTCACCGGGGCTTTCCTCCCTTTATAAAGGAAGTAACATTCAAATAGTTACTTTGTTAGAGGAAATGAGAGTCCCTGGGGAGGAACAAGGATAGCCTGCAGTCTGGGTTTTGACTACACTCCGCCAGCAGGCCCGATTCCAAGGGACGGCTGCCTCTGCAGGGGAGATCCCGAGCACGCCAGCCCAAGCGCCGTGGGCCGCCTGCCTTTCCTCCAAGGTCAACTCTTGCCTAACCTCGGTCCCTTCACACGCTTCCATGTGGGGACGAGCCAGGTGTGTGCCCGCAGCCCAGACCTTTCCTGGCTGTCGTCTTGTCCTCCTGCTGCTGCTTCTGCTCCCCCAGGGCCTTGACTTTGGCCTCATACTCATCAGCCAGGGCCTTCCACTCCTTCCTGTTGTTCTGTAGTCTGTCGAACATGGGCAGGATCTCTTCATGGAAACGGGAAAACTCCTGGAGAGGGAAGACAGGGAATCAAGAAGTTGGGCCACACCTCCTGACTCTTCTAGGCAGCTGGGGCAGGTGGCCTCCCCACATCTTGGCCCTTGCTGGCACCAGCCTGTCCCCCACCACCCTGCCCCGCTCACCCAAGAGGAGGACCTGGGAGGGGGCCTGTCTGAGGGAGAAGGGAAGGCCACTGACATGTTGGTTTCCGAGCAAAGCCCTCGAAAACGGAGAAGAGAGGGTGGGGAGGGCACAGACAGTCTTAGTGGGGTGAGGACCCTTAGAGTAGAAAATATCAATGGCAGAAAGGGAATCCCTTGGCAGAGGGGGTGGGAAGACTCGGGCAGACATGCCGGTCTTGTAGCCCTTTCTCTGGTCTCTTCTACACACATCACACAGGCATGCACATGAGCCATGGACTGTGTAGATGGACTTGGGGGAGGCAATGGGAGGGGAGTGCTGGGGTGGGGCTGTGACCTGTGACCTGTGACCTTCAGGACTGGGATGTCCATTGGTCCTGCCTTCCTTCCCAGCACTTACGGCCCCACTGAGGGGGCAGCAGAGGGAGCTGGGGTTTCAGTAAGGGGAAGCCCAGTTGCCGTGGTGGTCGAGGTGGGGAGTGGGACTGGTCGTCTGGGGTGACTTCACTCAGAAGCAGACAACCTCCTCCTCACAGGCCCAGGACCAGATGGCGTGGAGCCCATGGGCATGTTGGGTATCACGTCGGAGGGGCTCTGCAGTCAGACCCCCGACACACTCCCTGACCAGTCCTCTGGGCTGTGATGTCACAGCGTTCCCCGGTCGCTCACGTGCCACACGTGTTTGTGGGTGAGGCATTCCCAGCTGCGACGGGTGGACCCATCCCTGTCCTCCTGGGTTCACAGGCACTGAACAAATGCACCCACAGATAAACTGCAGGCCACGAGTGGGGGTGTCCTAGATGGGGTTTGGGGAAGGGGCATGTGAGGTGAGACCTCATGGTGAGCAGGAAACCGTCCCAGAGGGTGGAGACTTTTGGGAAGCACTCAGAGCTTCTGAAGAACTGGTTAGGGGAGGTTGGGAAGGGACTTCTTGGGGCGACATCAAGGATTTCAGAGTTTAAGTGCGAGGATGAGGAGATGGGGGCTACGGCAGGCCAGGCCATTGGGTGAACCCGCGCCAGCCCCTCCCCCTCCTCTTGTGGCCCTAGCTGGGCCCCACACGGCCCTGCTCACCTTGTACACAAATGAGCACACGAAGTCGATGAAGCCGACCTGTAGTTTGGGGAGCTCGGCCGCCTTGTTCCGGTCCATCATCGGCTTGGGGGAGCAGAGACACCTGTCTGAGCCTGCAGGACTCACTCAGCCCCACCCAGCTCCTATGAACATGTCCACAGAGGCACCGATGAAGCGGTGTCCGTGGGATGAAGGTGGAGCCTCTGGTCCCGGGGCTCAGCCTGCCTTGATAGATGCTGGCCCTTGAAAGGGGACAGCCAGGGTGCCCCTCCCCACTCTGAGCCATCTGGTAGTTCCAGGGCTGAGTCCGCCATGATACTCCCCAGTTTCAGGTCCCCTGAGCCCCTTCCTCCCACTTCCTTGGGAGGTATCCATGGTGCTGACTTAAGACCCGGCTCGAGAGCCCTCTGGGGCAAACTCCAGATGCCCTTGGAGGGGTTATCCTTGGCGTCCACATACTCCAGACCCCCTGAGCTGTCCCCTGCTAGTCTGTCCTTCATAGTTACCTACTGTCTGGGGCTCCATGTAGCAAGGGTGAGCCATGCAGGAACTAGAGGTCAGCCTGGTCCCCAAGGGACTTAGCTGATTGGTCAGGATACCCTTTCCTGCAGTCTGTCCCTGGTCCCAAAGCCTTCTTCACCTTGTGATCAGGCAGCTATCCACTGACTGGAGTTGACTTGTAAGACAAACCCTCTTTCCATCTCTTCCACCTGCTGTTGGACAACGCTGTGCTGTGCCGGTCCCCTTGGATCCTAGGTGGGTACCCTTGTGGTCTAGCAGCATATTCCTGGCCCCAAATAGCTGACCTGAAGATCGCAGCATCTTCCATCTATCACGGTGTGGGCTCCTGGACCCCAGGCACCGGCCTTCGCTGACACTGTACTCTCCCCGCTTGAAGGCCTTCCTGGAGCAGCTCACAGCCTGGCTGAGGCTCACTGTGGAGCTGCCTGGGCCATGCAGGCCCCGGGTGGTGGGCAAGGCCTGCCTCGGCCACTTTTGACAATGACTTTCCATTTCTGCATGGGCATCACAGCTTTATCCAAACCCTATTTTTCTACCACTTCACCCAGCTCCCGAGCCACCAAAATTTACACTCAGCTCATGTCACATGACAGACTCCACAAAGTGAGACTGAGGTCCCAGAATCCCAAATCCCCAGGGGTCCCCTGTTTGCACCAAACGGGGCCTGAGTATCCTAAATTTACAGGGGGTAGAAGATTCTGGAAGTAACACTCACAATGGGCTGCTGATCCAGAACGGTCCTTTCCAAGTCACCTTGTTCCCAGAACTCAGCCGCCACTAGCAGAGCAACCTGGGAAGGGGGGAGGTAATACAAGGCAGTCATCCCGCGGAGTTCAGTGCTTGGTCTCATCCGCGGAGTTCAGTGCTTGGTCAGAAATTGACAAAGGAGCCTCTGTGCCCTCCGTCTTCTCTGCCCCCGACCCTCTGGGATCCCCACTCTTCAGGCTGGGCCTAATGCACAGTGAGCACATTGGCTCTTTCCAGTGTGGCAGCCACGAGCCCAGCCCCAGAGCAGGGGGGCAGCCCTCGGTGCTACTTGCAAATGAAGGTTTTGTCCCCTGTCTCAGGCTTCCCCTGGAGGCAATCTCAACGATAAGAGGTTGGGGCCCTGCGTGACTTCTGACCTTGCTCTGGACTTCCCAGGGCTTGGTGATGGCTGACAGGTCACATGCCGTCATCATCATGGCCCTGCAGGCAGACGAAGCTCCAGGCGTGCCCAAGCTGGCCTCCCTCCCTCACCTCCACCTCCGCCTCTGGGCACCCCTTCCAGTAGGAGACGTCTTACCGTGCGCACCCACGCCAGCACCCCTCATACTTCACCTCCCCTGCCCCTCGCAACCACAAACTGAAACCAACGCGTCTCCATCAGGCAGCTTCAGGTGCCCCTGATTCACACGTTCTTCCTTGTTGGATCTCTGGGGCAGGCCTGGAGGAGGACCGTAGCTCTGTGTATCCGTGGACGTTACGAATAAGGAAATGATCGCCAAATCCACAAACCAAGGAAACAGACTGTCTAACCCCAAATCCTTTACTGTCTCCCCTGAGAATGAGGAGCAAGTCAGATGGGGCATTTATTTTGACACTTTATCAAAGCCCTTTAGAGGTGAGCTGTTCTCGTTGTGGATCACTAGGGGACCTGGGGTCTTCTCGTTTTGTGGGGGGAGGTTTGAAGTTAACCAGCACTGAGACGGCTCCTGCCGCCCCCTTTGCTCACATGACTATCTCCTTCCGTGTCGTCTCCAGGGACAGGTACTCCACCCAGCTCTTCCTGTCCTCATAGTTCTTAGACTCGTCCACAATCTTCTGGAACATCGTCCTCTTCCTGAACCCCAAGAACAAAGAGAGCGAGTTAACCCCCACCCCTTCACCCCATGCAGGACACCCCCCTCCTCGATCCTAACCCCACCCACCCTTCTAGGAGAGAAACCGAGGCAGAGAGCTCAGGCCCTGCGGGCCACTGGGCTGGCAAGGGTCTTCTGGGAGCCCCAGCTCCCTACCCCAGCCCCCAGGCAGGCCCCGCCCCGCCTCCCCGCCGGCGACCACCCACTTGAAGTAGAGCGCCAGGTCCGTGGCGATGATGGCGATGTCCATGAGATGGATCACGTGCTCGTGCTGCCGCCGGTTCAAGTTCTGGTAGATGTTCAGGGACTGCGGGAAGGGGTAGGGTCCCCAGTCTGTCCCCTCCCCTGACACCCCGCTGGGCTGCTCCTTCCCACAGGTTGTGGGCACCAGACCCGCTGGTCTTGCTCGCCCTCCCCACCACTGCCTGAGACCTGAGCCCACCCCGCCCCGCGGTGGGTGCATTTCCAAGTTCCAATCCAGCCCATCGCCGCTGACCCTCCTGCAGCCCCGTGGGGCCTCGCTCGCTGGTCAGAATGCCCTGTGGTGTTGTCGACCCCGGGCTGGGGTCAGTCAGAAATTCGGAGAAATACCCTGAGTGAGGAATGGGACACGAACCTCCTGGGAGAGCAGGAACTTCCCGAACTCCAGGTGATGCCGCTCCAAAATTGAGGAGCCGTGCAGCTTGGCTAAGGGGTTCTGGGATCTGTTGCAGGGGGTTTATTAAGATAAAAGTTTGACCGTGGAGCTTGGCTAAGGGGTTCTGGGATCTGTTGCAGGGGGTTTATTAAAATAAAAGTTTGGCCAGAAGCCCCCAGAGAGGCTGGTTGCTGCTCCTGGGACCCTGCACTTCTCTCCTCACCAGGGAAGGGGCAGCCCCCGCCCCCCGCCCAGCGATCTCGAGGCAGGCCCCCCAAATCCTCCCACAGAGAGGCCCAGGCGCCCAGCCGGGCTGCTTACTTCATCTGGTAGAGGTTGTTGGTGCCACGGTGGTCGATGTCATGGCACAGGCCAGCGGTCACCATGGCGAAGGCCTCCAGGTCTGTGTAGTAGCTCTTCAGCTTTCCCGTCTGAGGATACAAGCCCCTAAAGTTCTGCAGCTCTGCCAGCCCCTCCCCCATCCTCCCACAAGCTCCGGGGGCCGGCGGCCAGGGCGGGGGAGGGAGCGGGGCGTCCAGGTCTGTGCGTCTACCGCCGGGGCTGGGGGTGCGCCCGCGGAGGGGAGTGCACCTCCTCCATCCCTCTGCCCTTGAAGGCCCCCGCCTCCAAGCACCGGGGACGCTGCCCCAGGAACCAGGAGGGTCTTCACCGGCAGATCAGAGGCCACACTGGGACACGCACCGTGAGCAGCGTGAACATGGTCTGGGCCACGTTGAAGCCGTGACGCCAATTGTGGTAGGTGATTCTCCGGTACCCTTTGCTCACAGAAAACAGAAACCGCACCAGGACCTGAGGGGCGTCAGGACAAACGTGGGCTCTGAGCATTCGCAGGCGAATAGCTTGGTGTGAAAGCCCTGCTCACTCCCGTACTGGAGGCCTCCATGACCCTTCCTGTCCCAGTGATTCAGAGCTGGCCCCTGACCACCCTCCTGGGTGGGAGGTGACTGGCTTCACCCCCGCAGGGTGGATGAGGGGCGGCAGGTGGCCTGCGGGGCCAGGGTCAAAGCTAGGAACAGCTCCGGCATTCATGGCACCTCCAACCTATTGCCCAGCCCAAAATTGGGAGAGGGACCCCAGGCAAGGGGTATGGGATGTTTTAGAAGAAAAGGTCTGTTTTAGGCGTGGGTGTTTGAATGGGCAAAATGTATGGGCACTTGGCATGGACGATGGAGAAATAAAATGGTGGCTACAGGTGCAGAGATCAAGGGGCAGCAGCAGGGAAGTGAGCCTTTTCCTGCACAGCAGTTATCTCTGGACAACAGGGTGTGGGCAAAGGAGCCTCTTACTGCGTCCACTGTGATTTTTAGTGCCAGAATATGATTCTGAAATTTAAAAAAATTCTATTTATCATTTCTATACTTTTTTCTTTTGTGTTTTCCTTTAGTATTTAGTAAAAAAAAAATTTTTTTTTAAATGCCAGCATGCTGTGCCTGTTCTCAGGGGGGCATGAAGAAGGGTGGTTCCCTCACTTGCATGGTGGGGAAGCAGAGTCTCCCTGAGGTGTGAAGGTGGAGGCAGAACAGCAGCCAGAAATCTATCAGAAAGCAGCAGGGCTCAGGGCAGAGCTGGAAGGGGCACCCCTCCTCCCTGGGACGACCTCTGAGGGGCTCTCTGCATTCAAACTGAGAGGATGCCCTTTGCTTTCTGCACAGCTGATGGGCTCCTGTTTCCTTTCCACCCCACACCAAACTGCACTATTGCCCAGTGATGCACTTAATGATCAAATGGTCTGGAGCAACCATTTACCAAAGTTCCATCCATCTATCTATCCATTGATACATCCATCCATCCATTTATTCTAGGCACGGTTGTGTGAATGCTGTAATGAACATGGCTGTCCCCAAACTTTCTGTAGGACCTAGGACCTCTGACCACATCTCTCCCACCTCTTGGGGGATTTGGGACCTCCCAACCACGTCTAAATTCTACCTCCCGGTGGATCTGGGACCCTTTGCCACAACCCCCACTTCCTGGTGGATCTGGGACCCTTCACCATGGTCTCCCACCTCCCAGTGGATCTGGGACCCTTCACCATGGCCTCCCACCCCCTAGTGGATCTGGGACCCTTCACCACAACCCCCACTTCCTGGTGGATCTGAGACCCTTCACTATGGTCTCCCACCCCCTAGTGGATCTGGGACCCTTCGCCATGGTCTCCCACCTCCTGGTGGATCTGAGACCCTTCACCATGGTCTCCCACCTCCCAGTGGATCTGGGACCCTTCACCATGGTCTCCCACCTCCTGGTGGATCTGAGACCCTTCACCATGGCCTCCTACCTCCCAGTGGATCTGGGACCCTTCACCACGGCCTCCCACCCCTACCTCCTGAGGGATCTGGAACTTTCGGACCACGCCCAGCTCATAGTACATCTGGATGCCGCATTTGACCAGCTCCAGCTCTGTGCACTCCAGATCAGAGAAGTGGAACTCATAGATGTCGAACTTGGTGGGCCCCGGCAACACTTCCTTCTGTGGGAGGGATTGTGGGGTTGAGGGAAGCAGGCTTTTCTCTTCCCCTCCCAGGATCCTTTGTCCAGCCTCAGATGTCCCAGGTGTGTGGTGACATCTGCCCTTCCAGTTGCTCTGAACTGTGGCTGGCCACTCACATGCCCAGTGGTTCAGCCCCCACCCATGGCCCCACCATGAGAACAGAGGTGCCATCAGGGAAACAGGTGCAAAGACACACACATAAAAAGATCACACACACACACACACACACCCAGGCATAGGGATACGCGGACAGCAGCAAACATCAGGAGATGACATGCTCAGGTCTCCTAGGAATGAGGAAGTTCCCCTGACCCTCAGACCCCTCCAGTCCCCACCCGAGGGGTGGGAGTCAGATTCTGACCAAGATTGTCCCCAGCTCTTCCTCCTCACAGTCAGCAGGCTCCTTCCCCAGACGTTCCCTTGTTGGCTAGGAGAGAAAACAGAGGGTTGAGACAGAGTGAGCGACTGCTTCACCCCTCCTAAGTACGGGACAGGGTGACAGCATTACCTACACCCCTTGTGAGTGTGGAACACGGTGACATCTGGCACACAACAACAGCTGGCGCTTCCAGCTTCAGAGAGAAGTGAGAGTAGCTTCCATCTCCCGTGTGTCCCTCCCTGCCCCTCTGGCACTGTTCAAAGCTGTCCACGTGGACAGCTGATGGAGTCCTCACACAGCCTGACCAGGAGGGCTCTGATGACTCCCTGCTCGCAGCTGAGGACACAGGGAGGGACTGCCCCTGGCCGTGCAGAGCATGTGGGACTCCAGGATTGGCTTGGCCCACCGACCACAGGATATGTCCTGACTGCAGGGACACCCTGCCTCCCCCCGGGCAGAAAGGGGACCAGGGCATGACAGGAGTGGTACCAGGATCAGCTGGATTTCGTCCTTGTCACATCTCACGTGGTACAGAACCATGTCCTGGGCGATGTCCTTGCGGTTCTCCAGCTTGTTCATCTTGTCGTAGGTGTCCGTGTTCAGCACCGACCAGCCCAGGAACTGAGTGAGGGACTGCAGACGGAGCAGCAGCGTCACCACCCCGACGGGCACCTGTGGTGCGCCAGGCCCCGTGTCCTGGCCTGTGGAGCGCTGCTCCAGTGCACTGACCGCTTTAGAGGGTCTCCAGGAATGGACCCTCACAGCCCCCCTTGTCCCACTCTCCTCGGGCCTCATGCTGGGTCGAGTGCTAAAGCAGAACATAGGAAGGGACCCCACGTGGCTGTGTCCCATGCCATCATACAGGTGTTGCCTCCAAGAGCTGCACCCCTGACAGGTGTTTACCTCCATGAGGACTTCATCCTGCTCATCAAAAGGCTTCCCGTCTTTCCTGTTGTAGAACGTTGCAACCCCCACAATCTCCTCCTTTTTGTTGACGATGGGCATGGAGAGGACATTCTTGATGACCCAGCCTGAGTCGTCCAGAGGCCCTTCCTGCAGGGAGAGGCGTCCAGAGATGCCCGCTACTCTGGGTCTGGCCCTGGCCCAGGCTTGTCACCAAGCAAGCAAGAATCTCATTTCTTCTGCCCTCGAACTGTGGTGACTGGGTCACTCTTCCTGTCTGCTCACTGCCCCCATGCATGAGAGCTCTATGTCCATGGGTTCATGTTGTGACTTCTCCCGCTAGCCGAAGCTGAGGCTCTGTGCCCACCAGGGTGGCTTTATGGTGTGAGGCCAGTGGTCACACAGGATCCCTCTCTTAGAAGGCTACCATGCTTGATTGAATCTTTACCACCATGCTCTTAATGTTCTTAATAATTGTTGGATTATTGCATTCCACTCTGCTGCGCCCCACAAATTATGCAGCTATTCCCATCTCACAGTCCACTGACACCTGGCCAGTGAAATGTGGACACTGGCCAGTTTCTGGAAGAGCCTTAGAGATCAGGGCCAGTTCCACTGGCCCACTTGACTCTTGGCTTCCTCCAGAAAACAGCCTGCTCTGGTCATGTGTCCCCAGAGGAGGACCCAAGGAGCGGACTTAAAAAGCTCATTGTGGCCTGGCTCCACCCCACCAACCGACGTACCTGGGCCTGGGAAGCGTGTGTTTGCTGTTGTTAGCCCCTGAGATTTTGAGGTGGTTTCTTAAGAAGCGAAAACTAATTCAGTCCATCATTTCTGAACCACAGTATCTTTTTCCCCAAATACAACATACTTTCTGTAATGAATGGATAGATACCTGAAATTTGAACGTTTCATCGGCGGGGGCATTCATAATGTTACAGATCTGAAAGAGAATCAGGAAAACAATTTCACCTGAAGCAGCCCAATGTGTGATATGATTCTAAAAAAGACTATCTAGCCCGATGAGCTCGAAGCAGGTGAAGCAGGGCAGCTGGGAGGGGGCCGTGGTGCACAAGCTGGCAGGAAGGGCTGGGGCACCAGGGGAGGGCGGGGGCTCAGCAGACTCACAAAGCCACTTTCTGCCACGTAGGTTGGAAGGCCACTGGCCAGGGCCCAGTGATCAGCTGGGGGTGTCCTGGGGAGAGAACAGAGGGTTAGATGGTGGTTGGGTTCTTAGATGTATGTGTGTAGATTCTGGCTCAGTGTGCGTGTTAATGTTTATTCCCTTCTCTGAGCCCTAGTTGGGGCAGGAAGGCTAGTGGGTTGTGGACTCAGGGAGAGTAGGAGGAGGCCAGGGGTGAGGTTTGGGGGTGTCTGTGCTGTTTTACCCTTCCTCTGCCTATGCCGAGGCCCCTCACCCTGTAGGAGCCCCCTTCCCCACTGGGGGCCCCACTCTTCAGTCTAGTCCCTGGAGCTCGGTGTCAGTCACCTGTCCTGCAGGCTTACCACCTGGATCCTGGTCCCTTGGTAGAACTTGCAGGGTGGGGTCCTGACAGGCTTATGGGGTCTTGGGGTCACATGGCCATGCAGCTATAGAGCAAGGAATGGCCAACACCTGACCCCAGTCTCTCTAGTTTGGAGCACTGCCCTGCCCTCAGCCCAGCTGTTCTTCCACTGGGGTGGACATCCCCTCTTACCTGCCCTATAGGGTGTGCCTTTTGGGGGCTCCACGTGCCTGGGTGGATGGCTGAGCTAAGATGAGACTCTGAGGGACTCCAATGCAGGTACTGCTGACAGGGCCACCTATACAGCTCACCTGGGGCTCTGGAAGTCCACTCTGGATGTCCTTGGTGCCCCCTCCCCATCCCATTCTGCCTCGCCCTACAGTATGGGTGCACCGTTGTGCGAGGGGCCATGCCAGAGGCTACTGATCTGTTGTGATAAATCGCCAAAGCCAGCCCAGCTTGGGTCTGAGGGTGCTCGGCCCTCAGGTGATGCTTCTCCTAAAACCCGGGCACTTACGGGATGACCTTGATGTCTTCCTTGCCATGGAGGATATAGTCGATGACTTTGTAGAAGACGATTTCCTGCAAAATGGACCGCAGTGGTCACGAGGGGATCCCTGGGCCAGCTCCCCAGCGGGAACCTCCTTGAGGGTGAGAGGAGATACGCAGGTGTCCCACCCGGACATGCATGTGCACACAGAGCATAGACCACACCACATAGTTACACACACCCTCACATGCACACATGGGTGTGCACATGTATGGTGCACACCCACATAGTACACACATAGCACACATACACCCACATCCATATTGTTACACACACACGCACACATGGAAGTGCACACGTATGCCCACACCCACATCGTCACACACAACCTCACATGCACACATGGAAGTGCACACGTACGCCCACACCCACATAGTAACACACACCCTCACATGCACACATGGAAGTGCACACATACGCCCACACCCACATTGTCACACACACCCTCACATGCACACATGGAAGTGCACACGTACACCCACACCCACATTGTCACACACACCCTCACATGCACACATGGAAGTGCACACGTACACCCACACCCACATTGTCACACACACCCTCACATGCACACATGGAAGTGCACACGTACGCCCACACCCACATAGTTACACACAACCTCACACACGCACATGGAAGTGCACACGTACGCCCACACCCACATAGTTACACACAACCTCACACGCGCACATGGAAGTGCACACGTACGCCCACACCCACATAGTTACACACAACCTCACACGCGCACATGGAAGTGCACACGTACGCCCACACCCACATAGTTACACACAACCTCACATGCACACATGGAAGTGCACACGTACGCCCACACCCACATAGTTACACACAACCTCACACGCACACATGGAAGTGCACACGTACGCCCACACCCACATCGTCACACACAACCTCACATGAATTTTATGTACACATATGCAGACCATCACTGACACTTGTGGGACACACATTACATATTTGGTTTACATTTGTCCTCATTCTGTCTCTGTCCCACTCAAGCCCACACACAAACTGGGTCCCATATTCCTTCATAAGTACGCACACAGCCCACTCAGGCAAGCACACACACAGGCAGACAGACAGACAGACAGACACACACACACAACTCTGGCAAGTCACGGTCACGGCCAAACCATGAGCAGGGACTCTTGTACACACTTGGTACACAGCCCTGTGAGGAAGGCCCGGTTATCACTCCCATGTGACTGGGGGGGAGACTGAAGCCTGGCCGGGCTGGGTAGTGTGTACCAGATCGGATGTGCAGTAAACGGCAGAGGTATCCGCCCACGCTCTCTTACCCTTGTCACCCTGCCCTTCTCATGCACACGCACACATGTGTGCACACACACATATATGGTCCCACATGGGAGATACTACAGTGATTTAAGTGTGGGGCAGCAGGAGGACAGATGCTGGTCATTCCAATTGGGCTGATGACCCTCGTCACGAGATCTACACCCCCATGTGGCCCCAGAGCATGGGCTGGAGTCAGGGGAGACAGCAGGCGCGCACTCAGAGCCTGCCCTCCAGAGCAGTCAGGTAGCCAGCCAGTACACAGCATCTGTCCCCACCGCCCCGCACCCTTCCTGTAGCCCTCCCTCTCCCACCCTCAGTCAGGCTGGGACAGGCCCCTTCCCACCCTGGAGTTGGAGTTGGAGCCAGGGAAACCGAGGTACGCAGGCTGGGCCTGTCCCCCCTCCACCATGACTCACACGGCCGTCCGGTGTACGTGGGCCTGAGTAAGGCTGGGCTTCTCCCATTAGCACAGGCCACACGTCAAAGAATTCCTGAGCAGAGAAGAGAAGGGACAGAGTCAGTGAGTCAGCACAGGAGCAGGACAAGCCTGGCCAGGAGGCCTGTGGAGCACTGAGGCCTCACCTTCTCCTTGGTCATGTCCAGGAGGCCCACCGAGTACCGGTCGCAGTTCAGATAGGCCCGCACGGTGTAGAAGGCCTTGTGGAACTGCCTCTCGATGTCTGTCAGTTCCTCAAACACCTTGTTAGCCGACCACAGCAGCACCTGGGGGATGGGGGGCAGCAGCTGTGAGCCTGTGGCTACACACACACACACACACACACACACCTGGGTGATCACGGTAGCAGCTGGGGAGGCACACCTGTGAGCCTGTGGAGACCCCTCACCCCCCCGCACCTATGTGACCACAGCAGCACTTGAGGGGGAACACCTGTGAGCCTGTGGTCGCCCATTACACACCATCTTGACCGCAGCAGCGCCTGGGGGGCACCTGTGAGCCTCGGGCCACCCCCACAATACACACACCAATGTGACCACAGTAGCATGTGGGAGGCACACCTGTGAGCCTGTGGCCAGACCCCCCCCAAACCTTTGTGACACCCAAAACACATGTACACATGCATCTGACCACAGAGCTCCAGAGGGACACTGGTTGATGGTGCCTTTCCCAACAGCATCTCCACAGAGTACCATCACCCAGGGTTTCATCCCGGCACATGACTACCTGCTCCTTGACCCAGGTAACCTGAAACCTACTGGAAGGTAAAGCCTCCAAGCTTTGGCCATGTCATTGCCACTCATGGTCTGGTGCTGACCTCAGGCTGGGTCAATGAGTGGAAAGTGAATGCATGAAAATTTAAAGGCAAAACCCTGACCAACCTGCCTTCCCTAACCAGTCCTGAGAAGCTGGGCTTTGAGAGCAGGGTTCATTGCGTTTTGGAAGCCACACAATGAGGTGAGAGTGATAGTTCATTGACATGCTCCATGAGGCGCTGGCCAGAACTCCCCAGGACATTGACCCACAACGGAAGCCCAGGCTCCTGTCCAGGGTCACTGGCCAGGCGCAGACGAACTCTGACCCCTCACCTGCCTGGGTTGAGCTTCTCGGTTTCCTCAGCTGTGCCCAAAGACAGGTGCCTCCAGACTGCACCACTTACCACCTCGTGTATCTTCTGGCCTCTACTAAGTGTTGGCTGGTGCCAAACCCTCCCTGGGTTGCCTGGTGCCACCATGATTCTTCCTTGCATGGTTCCCCTCCTGTCAGCCCCTCTCAGGCCCTCTGTAGCTCCCCACCCTTTGCTGTCACAGTCAGGAATGGGCTCTGGAGACCCCACTTGCCCTGGAGTGTTCTCACCAGAAGGCAGCTTAACCCTAATGTTCTCCATTACTGTACAAGGCTCATGGAGACCTCTTTCCAGCCACCACTCTCCATTGGTGGAGGAGGCTTTCCTGGTGGACTGGCCCTGCCCCCTCTCTGCCCATCGCTCTCCAAGGCACTCCTACGTGCCCTTAGCACTCACTCTGATTGACCACAGGGCCTTTGTACAAGCTCCGTCCTCTTTACAGCACTCATTCCAGGGCTTCCTCATCTTTGAGTCTCAGCCTAAAGTCATCTTTGGAAGGCCTGTCCTAAACACCTGCCAACCCTGACCCTTACAACACCCTATTTCATTCTGACCTCATGGAGGTGCAATCTCATTGTCTCCTCACTCCACCATCAGCTCCATGAGGCCAGAAGGTGCAGCTGTTCCATGGCTAGCACAGTACCTTGCACCTGAGCCCCTCGTACCTGTGTGTTTGTTGCTTGCATGGAAAGCTGTGAGGTTTGAAAGTCTAAGTCAGACTGTCTGAATTCCAAGGTCCTGGAGCCAGATGCCACCTGGGCATCTGCACGTGCACAGCAGGGGAGGGCAGGGCCTTGTGGTCACTCATGCACTGCACTGTGTCTCCTTCATCTTTGAGCTGCTGGCTGAGCACCCCAGTCCTCCATGGCTAATGGCTTGGATACTGAACTCTTTACCCTTTTCCTCCACACCTAGCAAGCAAGGGTGCTGATCTGCTTCTCCTCAGCTCTGATCTTAGGAAGGTTGGCTAACTTCCAGACCTCACTCTCCCCACTTGTAACATGGGGATAATGATGTTTCACTCTCCCCCCCCCGATACTGGGAAGAAGACTGGTGGAACAGGAGTCAGGCTCTCAGAAGAGTGCTTGGCTTTTAGGAATCCCATGTGTGAGTGTGAGCCTGTGTACGAAGGTGCATGTGAATGTGTTAGTCAGCGTGCGTCTAACCCACAAATACTCCCTGAGCTCCCCCGGTGTGCAAAGCCCTGGTTGGGACCAGAACACACACCAGAGGGGTAAGAATGGGGGGAGGCAGGTGCTCAGAGGTGTCTGGGACAGCTGGAGATGTCGTGGTCCTGCTGGGGTACGGGGAGGGTGTGTGTCTGGGCAGCACATCTAATTTTTGAGCTACCTGAAGACTTTGGTCCCCAAAGCACGACCGCCAGGAGGAAGACATGGGGAGGAGAAGGCCTTGTGCGTCACAGCACAGTTCCTAAGGGAGACCCTCCCTGACTCCCTATCTCCTCCCATCCCTCCCTCCGGGCAGAGCGCCTCCCGTCACACCCTGCCCCTCCCCTGCTCCCATCAGACCAGGGACTAGTCACCACGTGCTGGTCTCTGTTCGGAAGCAAGTTTTTGTATGGCCCTGAGGAACTAGGGGCTCGTGGCTCACCGAGGGCCTCTGCCCTTCCTCTCTCCTCCTGTTTCCCTCTTAGCTTTCTGAGTTGAGTCTGGCACACACAGTAAGTGAGTGAGGTGGAATACAGCTGGGTGGATTTTCATGTCAGCACGCACCTGCATAGCCAGAATTGAGAGCATTTTAGTCCCCCGTCAGCACAGCACCCTCCCCATCCCTGCCACAGCTCTTCGGAGCTCCAGCCCTGGAGTGTTCTGGAACTTCATCTAGGTGTCTTCATGCAGTGCCTGTCCCCTGCTACTCTGGGGTGGTTCTTCCTGAATGTCCAGTGGTTTGGGCCTCCTGGACACCCTCTCAGCCACTGCCTTGACCCCAACCTGGGACCTTTGGAGCCTGTTTCTACTCATCGTGTTCCCGGGAAAGCCTCCTCCTGCCCTGGGCTCCAGACCAAGGAGGCCCCTGACCCTGGCTGACCCCTTCCATGTTGCCTGCTAGAGATGAGCAGGCCAGGACCCTCAGGGAGCAGCCTTAAGGGTCAGTGGAAGGGTCTCAGACTTTTTCTTCCTCCCTCCCTCCCTCCCTTCCTTTCTCTCTCCTTCTCTTTCTTCCTTTTCTTTCTTTCTTTCTTTCTTTCTTTCTTTCTTTCTTTCTTTCTTTCTCTCTCTCTCTCTCTTTCTTTCTTTCTTTCTTTCTTTCTTCTTTCTTTCTCTTTCTTTCTTTCTTTCTTTCTCTTTCTTTCTCTTTCTCTCTCTCTCTCTTTCTTTCTTTCTTCTTTTTCTCTCTCTCCTGCTTTCTTTCTTGCTTGCTTGATTTTTTAAGCAGACTCCACACCCAGTGTGGAGCCCAATGCGGGGCTTGAACTCACAACCTTGAGATCAAGACCTGAGCTGAAATCAAGAGTGTGCCACCCAGGCACCCTAGGCTGCAGACTTTCAAGAGAAGTTAGAAACTCACATTCTTAAGTGAAATCTCGTCTTCAAAATATAGGAAACTTGTTGAGTCAGACTAGGGCCTTGTGTGGCTCAGCAAGGGCCCCTGCCTTTCCCCTGTCCCCTCTTTCAGGGTGCAACTCACGCCTCATCTTCTGGACCTCGACCCCTTCCTGGGGAGTGGTCACCCCCTCTTGACCTTAAGCCTGTGTCTGCTGTCATCAGCACATAGCATACCAGTGCCACCACTTGTTAAGTGAACCAAACACTAGGTGACTTCATGACCAGGAGCCGTGGTCAGCTGGGTGCTGAGGTGTTGCCTTCATGGATTCGTGCTCCAAAACAGAAACCTGGGGGCAACGGTGAGGGGCCTCCTGGTGACTTTGGAAATAAGGGACATCCAATTGCATTTGGGGACGGACAACACGAGGCCCGCAAAGCCTCTGGAAGGGGAAGGCTGGCCTGTGAGGCCCAACCTGACACTCCCACTGCAGGAGGGGGATATCAGGATGCCTGGAGGGTGGGGGCAGACAGAAAAGGTGACCCAGTGAACTCCGGTCAGCCTCGGCTCTCAGGGCTCTTACTGAGTGGTAAGCTCCTGAGAGCTGGTTGTTCGATTGTTAGGAATTTTGAGGGTCAGTTATTAAACCCAGCCATTATTAAAATTAAATGATGTGAACTGAAAAATTAAGAAAATTATATTAAGACAAAGGTATAAGTACACAACCTCATTGTTTCTTTGTTATTTCACTATAGTTCACTATTTTCCATGCTCCTGATGTTATTTATGGTGGAGAGATGGTCTGCACTATGGCGCATCTCTTCCCAACTCTGTGTCCAGCGACATCACGGTGGGGGCTTCACCGACAATGTTGGCTGGCCGTGCCCAGGGTGGAGAGGCATGCCAGCCCCTCCTTGTTGCTTCCTGACTCACATATCCTGATTTCTGAGTGTTTCCACTTGTTCACATAACAAGAATATGAGGCCAGCAGTGGGGCACTCATGCTGTCTATATGGCCTTCTGAAACTGTCCTGTCCTGGGAGGGGCAGTGCATGTCCTCTGGTCTTCACAGTGAGCCAGCAGGCTGTGGGCACATGGGCAGCCTAGAAGGTTGGAGAGGCCAGAGTCCTCACCAATGGGGCCCTCCATCTAGCTCTTGGAGCAGTCTGGACTGTTGGGCAGTGGGAATCATTCAGCTAAAACTGATCAGTCAGTTTGATGCAGGAGATCAGGGAGAAATCCCAGCACCCTCGGCTAAACCTAATGTTTCCCTTGTTGCTTCTGTTCCCTCTGACCAAAGTGACTTGGCTGCTTTCAGGAAGGGATTGACACGAGCCCCTGAGTGGAGTCTGCAAGAAGGGTGGTCAGTAGTTCTTGACTGGAGAATGGAGGGCAGGTCTGAGGGGCCATAGCCCTGCCGAGGGGTGGTTAGGACCCTGGAGAGCTGCTAAGGTTTGAGGAGGGCAGGGACAAGCTCTGCAGGAACTGCTTTAATTCCCGGGTACTTGCTCTCTTGCAGCTCAAGGAGAGCAAGAGAGGAGCAGATACCAGGCATGACTGCAAGCAGTGTGGGTGGCAGTCTGCTGTCAGTCTGCAGTCACTGGGCGACGTTTGGTCTCTTTGGAGAGAAAGGTAGACCTTTCTACCTTTCTCCAAAAAGGGCTGTGAGGTAGGGCCCTGTGCTTTGTGCAAATTAATTAGGGTTCTTAAAAATGTTGTTCATAGTATGAGGTGTCAGAAACAGCTTTCTACTAGGACTAGGTGATGTCTGAGGAGGAAATCAAAGCACACAACTGAGAAAAGGATGTCCATCATTGGAAGTCCACGCTAGAGCTCGGACTTGAAGTACATCTGTACATGTGTGTGGTCTGAGGAGCCGGAAACAAGCATTTTCAGAAAGCCATATTTCCCAAGCATTGGCAATTCATTTGCTGGAATGATACTTATTACCTGGTTTAGATCTGGGATAACAGGACAACAGAAAGAACTGCAGGCTTAAAAATGGTTAAGATTGTAAATTTTATGTTACGCATCTTTTACCAAAATAAAAATAATTAGGAAGAAAGTAAAGAGATGGAGAAATATATACCATGCTAACACCAATCAAAAGAAAGCTGAGTGGCTGTATCAGTGGTAGACAAAGCAGAGTTCAGAAGAAGGAAAATTATCCGGGGTAAAAAGGGACGTTACGCAACGACACAGGGGGTCATTTCTCCAAGGAGATAACATCCTTAACGTGTATGGACCTAAGTACAGAGCGTCAAATTACATGAAGCAAAAACTGATAGAACTCGAGAGATCAATAGATAAACCCACTAGTTGGCTAACTTCAGGGCTCTTCTTTCAGTAATTGATAAATCGGCAGGCAGAAATCAGTAAGAAGACTGGAACTAAACAGCACTGCACATAGTGGACGTCAGCAGAGCACTCCGTCCAACAACAGCAGAACATATGTCCTTTCAAGGCCACATGGAGCACTCACCAGAAGAGACCATATTCTGGACCGTGACACACATCTTAACAAATAAAGAATAAAAAGCATAAGGAATGTATGATCATACTACAGCAGAATTAAGCCAGGGATCAGAAATTAAACAGAAAGTAGCTGGAAAATCCCAAAATATATGAAACAGAACTCCTCTAAATAACACATGGGTCAAAGAAGAAGTCTCCAAAGAAATTTATAAAGAGTTTGAACTCAATGAAAACAAAAATACAGCTTATTAAAATTTGTGGGATACAGTGAAAGTGGTGCTTAGAGGGATGTTTACAACATTAAATGGACATAAGAGAGGAGAAGCAAGATCCAAAATCAATAATCTAATTTTAGGAAACTAGAAAAGGAAAATCGATTTAAGCCTAAAGCAAGCAGAAGAAAAAAAATAAACATTAAGAACAACACTGAGCCCCAAAATGTGACAACTTAGATAAAATGAAGTTTTCAATGCCTTGAAAGACACAAACTACCAACACCCATATAGGATGAAATAGAGTAATCTGAACAGAACTGTGTGTATTAAAGATATTGGAATAATAATTAATAATCTTCCAAAAAGAAAACACCAGTCCTTGGTGAATTCATTGATGAATTCTAACAAACCTAGGGGAGAAATTATGTCAAATTCACTACAATCTCTTTCAAAAAATAGAAGCAGAGGGAACACTTCTTAACCCATTCTATAAGGCCAGCATTACCTAATACCAAAACCAGATAAAGACATCACGAGAAAGAAAACCTATAGACCAAAATCTCTTATGAACATAGAAGCAAAAATTCTTAATAAAATATTAACAAAACAAATCCAATAAGGTATAAAAATAAGTACACTCCATGAGTGAGTGGATTTTAACCCAGGTATACAAGGCTGGCGCAACATTTGAAAATCAATTAATATAATCTACCACATTAACAGGCTAAAGAAGAAAAAGTAACACATTCATTTCAATTGATGGAGAAAAAGTATTTGACAAAAACCAACACTCATTCAGAATAAAAACTATGCCAAATAGAAAAAAGCTTCCTTAGCTAGATGGAAATTCTACAAAACCCTTTAGCAAGCATCAAACTTAATGGTGAGAAACTAGGTGTTTCCCTCCTGATATTGGGAATACGGCAAGGGTGTCCCCCTCTCACCACTCATATTCAACGTTGTACTGGAAGTCCTAGCGAGTGCAATGAGGTAAGAAAAAGAAATACTATGTATGTAGATTGGGAAGGGAGGAGTAAAACTGTCTTTTCTTGCAGATGACATGACTGTCTCTGTGAAAATATCAAGGAATCAATTTAAAAAACCTTCCCGGAACTAGTAAGTGATTGTTTTAAGGTCACAGCATACAAGGTTAATATACAAAATCCAGTCATTTTTCTTTATATCAGCAATACATACCTGGAACTTGAAATTAAGAACACAAAACCACTTATATTAGCATAAAAATGAAATACTTAGGTACAAATTAACAAACACAGTCCCAATTAAAATACCAGCAAGATATTTTGTGGGTATGGACAAACTGATTTTGAAGTTTATATGGAAAGTCACCTCCTCCCGACCCTGGAATAGCCAGCATAATACTGCAGAAAAAAAGTTGGAGAATTTGTATTTCTGATTTCAAGCCTATACAGCTATAATGATCAAGACGCTATGGTATTAGTGAAAAAATAGATGCAGAGATAAATAAAGCAGAACAGAGAACCCAGGAACCACACAACTAGAGAACCACACAACTGCAGTGTGATGAAAGCACCACGGCAATTCAATGGGGAAAGGGTAGTTTTGCACAGTTTGGTATCCATGTGCAAACAGGGGTATCTAGGTTCAGACCCTGCAGCTTTCATAAATACTAACTCGTAGACCTAACTATAAAACACAAAGCTATGGAACTCCTGGAAGATGGCATAGAAGAAAATATGGGCGACCTTGAGTTTGGTGATGAGGGTTTTAAAACAAGTGTTTATCTTCATTCCAGTTAATGAACATACAGTGCTACGCTGGTTTCAGGGATTCAACACTTGCGTACATCACCCGAGCTCATCACGACACGCGCCCTCCTTAGTCCCCATCCCCTATCTCTCCTACCCCCACCTCCCTTCTGGTAACCGTCAGTGTGTTCTCTATAGTTAAGGGTCTGCTTCTTGGTTTTTCCCCTTTGCGTGTTTGTTTTGTTTCTCAAATTCCACATATGAGTGAGATCACAGGGTATTCGTCGTTCTCTGACTTATTTTGCTTAGCATTATTCTCTCTAGCTCCATCCATGTCGTTGCAAGTGGCAAGATTTCATTCTTTTTTATGGCTGAATAATATTCCATTGCATATATATATATATATATATATATATATATATATATATATATATCTCCCACATACTTTACCCATTCAACCATCTATTGATGGACATGGTAGTGAGTTTTAAGATACAACAACTAACCACACTTCATGAAGGAAAAATTATTAAGTTGGACTTTCTTAAAATTTAAAACTGTTTTTCCAAATGCACTGTGAAGGGAATGAAGAAACAAATTATACCCTTGGAGAAAATATTTGCAAAACACACATCTGATAAAGGACTTGTATCCAAAATTTACAAAAATTTTAAATAATAAGAAAACAGAAAACTAATTTAAAAATGGGCAAAGATCTGAACAGACACCTCGCCAAAGAATAAGGTATACAGATGGCAGACCAGTGCATGAAACGGTGTTCAACAGTATTTGTATTATAGGGAATTGTAGGTTAGAACAAAAATGAGACACATGCGTTAGAAAGATTAAAATGCAAGTAACTGACGACACCAAAGGCTGCCGAGGCTGCGGAGCCGTAGGACTTCTCCTTCGTCGTTGATGGGAACGCGAAATGGCACAGTTGCTTTCCGGCAGTTTCTCAGACGGTAAAATACAGTCATGCCACACTACCAGCAATCGCACTCCTTGGACCCAACTGAACTGAGAGCTTACACGTACACGCAAAGCTGCACACAAGTGTTTACAGCAATTTTATTCATGATTGTCCCCAAGCTGGAGGAAGCAGCTTCCGCGGGGGGACGTGACCCATCCAGACAGTGGAATATTATTCAGCACTAAAAAGAAACGAGCCGTCAAGCCATAAAAAGACACGGAGGAATCTTAAGTGCATTTGCTAAGGGGAAGAAGCCAGTCTGAAACAGCTACACGCTGCATGGCTCTAACTTGATGACAATCTGGAAAAGGCAAAGCCGTGGACACAGCGAAGAGATCAGCGGTTGCCGGGGCCGGGTGGGGGCCGCGGGGAGAGAGGGGCAGGTGGAACACAGCGGGTCTTTAGGGCAGTGGGTTATTCCGTATGGCATCTACCAGTGCCTGCCTGTCATGATGCCTGTGTTAGGCCTGCAGAGATCTGCAGCACAAGCGATGAGCGTGTGCCCGTAAAGCAGCCGTTTAGCGGGTCGGGGGATCCCACGAAGGAACGAACGCAGACTCTGACAAGAGAATCAAACCCTAGCGCTTGAACCACCTCACTGAAGGAGGAGGAGAAAAGGTGCTGAGTGAAGTACTTTTGGAAATGAGCAGAGTCTGTAAGACTAAAGACAAAAGAAGCTGCCCGTCAACCCTGTCCTCTGCTTGATAAAACTGTCGCCCTTGGGGAAAGGGTTAGCCGTTCTGTTCTTGCCGTGCACATACGCGGGAAGTGAGCAGGTAAGTAAACGCGTGGTGGGTGATGGGAGCCAGGTATCTCACTGCGGGAGTGGAAACTTGCATCCCAGCAAAAGCGGGGAAGCCAGAGTGCTCGTGTGCTGACAGAGCGCGTGGGAGGCACGAGCAAGAACGCAGCTTTGACTTCCTGTCGATTCGTGCCTACGCGCAGAACTGTCTGCAGCTGTGTCCATGCCCAGGCCGGCACGGGCACATGTACTTCCTTGCTCCGACACCCCAGTAGCCAAGGGCACAGCCAGTGCCCGGATCTCTAAGACCATTCCCCGATTAAAGCAGTGCACTCCTGGAGGGGCTGCTGATTCCAGGACCACACAGGAAATATACAAATGAGTCTGGAGCGTCTGGTTGTCCCAGGACGTGCGGAGCGTGCACCCCCCCCCCAAACCGATAACCCTACCCACCCACCAACCCAAAACACTGAAAACACCCAGAGTGACGGGCTTGATGGGTTATGTCCGGCTCGAGAGCCCGCTGAGAGGCTCCCAGTGGCCACAGTCAGAACAGACCGAACAACAAAATCAGTCAAGTTGACCAGGGTTATAACCGAAACACCCATGACTCCAGACGGATGTAGACAAATTGTAATATAAATCAATGGAAGGGTGAAAGGAGACATGTCTCCAGTGGAGAACCCTGCTCCTGCAGTGTGGGGCTCACGGCGACTTCCACCAAAAAAGGACCTTTCTAGAAACCTTTCTAGAAACCAGTCTCATGTGTCAGGCCAGCCTCACAGCCCTTCACTGCTCCCCAGTTGGCTCTGAGCCCTGACCTACCCCCAGTTGTGCCATCACTTCCTCCAAGGCCTCGGGCCATGTTCTTCCCTCTGCCCAGGGTAACTTCTTGTCCTCCCCCAAGGGTCCTCCACGGCCCTGCCGCACAGCCATGGACTGTGGGAGGTGTCTCTCTCAGAGGCTTTTTCTTTCTTTCCCAGTCAGTGGGGCTGGCCTAGGGTCAAAAGATACCCTCAAGGGATCCCAGACCCCCTGCTCAGCCTGCTCCTTCCGTAGCCCATGGGTCAGGAGGAGGCACCCAGATAGCCCTTCTAGATGCTGAGATAAGCAGAGGAATGTCTCATCATTTTAAGCAAGTTGACAGCAGGTGACCAGGACGCACACAGCATTTGCAGACGGAACAGAAAGCGGGGAGGGCGTGGAGTGACCAGGTCACCCTCCACATCTTCTAAGGCTCAGCCCGAAGGCCACATCTTATACAGCTTTCCAAGCCCCAGGCCCAGAGGAACGAGAGCTGCTTCTTTGTCCTCTCCCAGGGCCCACTCACTGTCTTCCAGGGCTCCGGTGGGCCAGGGACTGAGGCAGGAGGACAGAGGGGACCCCCCTCACATGCCCGCCAGCTCTGTACCCATTCCCGAAACACAAGTCCCCACCTTGCTCCCATCAGGCCCCACACCCTCCTCTCTGGGGGAGAGGTTGTGCAGGAGGCAGATTCCAGCCCTGGAAGCAATGGTTATCCTGTGCACCTAGGGGCCAAACCCACCAGGGGACTCAGCCACCCCGTGGGAGAAACTCTGTCCCCATTGTCCGTTCGTCATTCACCCCAGCTCCTCCCGAGGAGGGTTTGATGCGGCTTCTGAGGACGGGTGGTGCCTGCGGCGTTTGCCGGCCTCACACGCACCTGGGCTGGGGTGAGTCAGGGTGGGCAGACGGGGTGAGACACCCTACCTCTCGTGAGGTCCCAGCTGACACCCTCGCAGCATCACACTGCAGCCACGGACGGCCGCGGGGACCTGCCTCTGCGGGCCCTGCACCTCCCAGGCCCAGCATCGTCTCTGCCCAGAGGCCGCACGGGGACCTGGAGGCGCGCAGACCGTTCGGAGGGCGGGGAGGGGGCGGACAGCCTCGGCTGGGTGCCCGCGCAGGTACCTGGCCCCGGCGCGTCTCGCAGTTGTGCAGGTAGCTCAGGTGGTAGATCTTCAGGTTTAAGGCGCCAAAATTCAGGTACTTCAAGAAAACCTGAGACGGAGTCACAACAACAGTCATTAGAAAGCCCGTTTTCGGAAGGTACTCAGGCGTGCAAGGGTGGGGAGGCGCCCAGCTGCCCGGAGCAGGGCCCATACATGGCACCGATCTCGGCACACGCAGGCCTGTGCGTGTGAAGACACACTCAGAGGTGTGAAAGAGACAGGGATGACCTCACGGAGCCAAGCAGCAGAGGGGAGCGCATGCGGACACCAAGGGAACGGGCACGCGCCCGCCAGGCACGGGACAGACCCGGGGACACAGACGCGCACGCCCAGCACTCACGTCTTCGTCTTCACTCGTGAAGCACGGGCCGTCCAGCTTGTTCACAGCCATGATGATGGCCACCACATCTTTGCCGTTCATGATGGGCGTGGCCAGAATGTTCTTTGTCACGTAGTCGGTCAGCTCATCGGCGAAGGAGCTGAAGTGGGGACACTGGGCAGCAAGAGAAGAGAGAAGAAAGGCCGTCACGTCGGTCTGTGACCCCGGCGGGGACAGGGCTAAGCTGCTCAGAGACCACTGTGCAGGCTGGTGCTGAGCCCTCGTGGCCCTGCGCCGGGCATCAGGAGCCCAGGCAGTGTAAGAGCACACGGCCCATGGCCTATCCTTGTGGCTCCAGCCTTATCCCCCCCACCCCACCCCCCGGAGCCAGTAACCCCAGCCCTCCATCACAGACTCTGCCGCGTCCTCCCACGGCCTGGGTCCTCCCACACCTGCTGTCCTCTGGCCAAGCCAGCTTCTTGGGAACCTCTGAGCTGCCCAGCTGCCTGACTATAAGCCCCTCCGAGCTCAGGCTGCCCTCTCCTGCCTTCACCTGCCCTGAGGCCAGCCCCGCAGGCTCCTCCCCAAAAGTGTGTTGGCTGAATAAAGGGTGAGTGTGAGTTGGGTGGAGGGTCCCCTACGGGTCTTCTGAGGCCCTGCTCCAGCCAGCGTCTGCTTCATGGGACCTGTCGCCCATCTGATAAGGCATTCGTCCACTCGTGGCCCCCGGGGCAGGTCCCACTCGCCCTACAGTTGCTCCCCGGGGCCTCTCCTTGACTAGGGGCTGGTTGAGCGGCTCTTAAGTTCTGTATCTACAGGCAACAGAGCAGCTGAGTTTTGGCCCAGGTGTTGGGGTGTTACCAGGACGAGGACCCTCCAGGTGACTAGGACCCTGCCCTGCAGGGTGGGTGTGACTCCAGCTCCAGCTCCTAGTTCCTGGGTGCTGATGATTTATTTAAACGAGGCCAACGTGACCCTCTGCAGAGCTGCAGGGGACAGCTCAGAGTTGGACTGCCCGGGTTGGGGTCTGGACCTGCCACCGTGTGATGGGATGGCCCCAGGCCCCTCTCCTCACTGGTCAGCTTGGGTTGAGTGAGGAAATCCCTGTAAATTCTCCCTACATTTTGTTATTATTATTTGTTGTTAAAGGAGCTCTTTTGGGTTTACTCAAGGACTGTTGGTCCTGTGGCAGAAGAGGTGTGACTGACCCCACGGGACTTGCTGTGCCCTCTCCGTGGCTCGGGCTCCTTGCAGCCCCAGGATGCCGCGTCCACTCTCCAGCCTCCCGGGCATGGGCAGCTGGGCCACAATTCAGGCCAGCGGGAGGTGAGAGGAGGCCTGCTGGGGACGAGAACAGTCCGTGTTCTAGTGAAGAGGTGTGTGTGTCTGGTGCCAACTTGTCCCCGCTCTTCTCCTGCCCGATTGCAGGGAGGCAGCTGTCACCCGCAGCCACAGGGCACCCGGCATCAAAGCGAAATCAAGATGGGCTTCCTGGAGGCGGCAGCACCACCAGGTTCTGTGACCCGAAGGGAGAGCATTTGCGGACTCCTGTCTCGCCACCTCACCCCAGGGCTGAGCACAGGCATGAACTCAGGGCTGTTTTCACATCCCCCCGTTCCATGTCTGTGCTCTCTCTGGTCACCTTCCTGGCACCTGCTGCTGCTCTGGGGTCCTGCAGTGCTGGCCACACCGCCCTCGGCTCTGCCCCAGACTTTCCTCCTGCCCTTCAGCTGCACTCCCCTGCTCCCACCTGCAGTCCTGCACAGTGTCCCCTGCTCCCAGGTGCTCCACGGCACCCACCAGACACCCCCTCTTGCTCCTGCCACACTGGGGCCTTCACCCCATGGTTGTGGCTGCAGCGGTCAGCAGCTCATCAGCTCCCACACCCTAGGTGCAAGGCACAGGGAGCCTCAGGAAGGTTAAGAGCAGGCTCTGGCCAGGAGCTGTGCTCTCTGAGCAGAGACGCCCAAGGGCTGGGGTCGCCTGCATTCCACATCTTTGTACCCTGTGCCTGTTTGGTTCCCCGCCTGCATCTTCTGCTCCACTGCCTCTGTATCAAGGCTCCCACCCGGCTTCTCTACCGAGTCAGACGTGGCAGTCCCGGAGCCTCGCTCAGAGCCCCAACCACCTTGAGGACAACAGGTGACGCTTAGGCTCCCAGAAGCCCCATAACCGCAGTGTTACAGTAGGACCAGCCCCAGGCGTTGCATCCTAAGCCTCATTCCCAAAACATCCATGCTCTCGTGCCCCCCATTCCAGGGGTTGGAACCCACCCATCACCCATGGAAAGCACCCTGGTGTCACCTAGGCACCTCCCTCTCCCTCAGCTTCCGTAGGTCTAGGGGTCCTGTGATTGCTCTGAAGTGCCCCAATGCTGCCCCCACTGCCTAGACCCTCATCCTTGTCACCTGCAGCACCCACCCCACCTGGCCCATCTGTGCACTGGAGGGCCAGCCTGGTGCTGCTGCCCTCCTCCCTCTTCTGAGCTGGCCTGGCTCCCAGAGCTTCCCCACAAAGCTGTGTCCCTAATGCCAGTCCAGCCTCCTTTGACCCCACAATAGCTGGCTGCCACAGCTGGGGTCTGGACGCCTTGGCAACACACGGGACCCTCATCACGGGCTGTTTCTGGGCCCACAGCTTCTTAAGGGGGGTCAGACACCACCACAGAGCCAGGACCTGGGTGTGGTCCCACTCAGCTGCTTGAGGGCAATGGCTGAGCCGTGTCCCCTCCACAGCCTCCCAGGGCCTTCTGCCTAGCTGCCTGGCCATGAGCCCTCGGGGGTCTTAAGAGCTGCAAAGTGGTGGTGGGGTGATGTTGCAGCCCCGAGGTGTCCTCGTCCTTGCTGCCTGCAAGGAGTCCCTGTCCTCCAGCCACGCACCACTCTCCAAAGACAGCCCCCCACGCTTTTCTCTTCAAGCGAGGAAGGTGCTGGAGTCTCAGATGGAGCGAGGCTTTCTGCCTCAGTCTCCCCCCTGAAGACAGCTTGAGTCCAGGACCCTGACACTTGCAGAGCTTAGGTCTTCAAGACCCACTTAATGGAAACTGACTTTTTGGGTGATTTTGCCTCTGCCCTCAGTTCCAATGCATCTGGACCAACAGGACCCGGCACAGCCCTGAGGGTTGAGGCCAACACGGGGCCCCTCGCCCCCTGGGGAGAGATCAGAGTAGGCTGTCCTGATGGAGGTGGGAGGGTCTCGAGAAGCCAAAGTCCCAGGGAGGGGAAGGGCACAGGACCTAGAGCAGCCATGCCGCCTGAAGCGGACCCTCAGCGCAGGCTGGGGGATGGGCAGCCTGAGGACAGAGCCCTGGGGGCTGAGAGGTCCACCCCGGACTCTGAGAAGGGAGAGGACAAGATACAGGGAGAGAAGGGGCAGCAGAAGTCCCCAGCACAACCCCTGCACCTCTCCCAGCTGCCGGATTCCTTCTCCTCCTGGGAGTTCAGGCACCTGATATTCTGATGCATGGGGTGACCTATTTCTTAAAATGGAGTGAAGAGGCAGCTAATCCCAGAGATTACTATATTCAGGTCGCTGGACCCAGGGTTGTTTAGAACAGATAAATTTAAGAGGATTGCAGTCACTTCCTTCCCAGGCCCCAGAGGGCCGGGGGGTGTGGTGTACGTCCGTTTGTCTCCAGGGACTCGGGGACACTGGCTGTTTCAGGAGAAACCTGTCCTGGTGGCAAGCCCCTCTGGATTCCTTCACAGAACACGGAAGAGGCTGACCCAGCTCAGGGCTCCTGCTTCCCCCTCTCAGAGGTGGGGAAGGGAGAGCAGGGGAGGAGCCGGTGGCTCTTGTTCTCCCCCAGCAGCCTCTTCCTGCTCCTTCTTCTTGGAGCCCCTCATCCCCATGCTTGCTTTGGGGGCCTCTGTCCCTCACACATGCATCCAACAGGCACCTCCATCCCCCTAGCCCCACCCACCCTGGCTTCCACCCCAGGATTCCTGAAGTCCTAGTGCACTAGCTCCCCACCCCCAGCAAGACCCTGGCCTCCTGAATCTCAGCTCCAAGCACTGCTGTCTATCTTTCCTGCCCAGCCTGGACCAGCCCTGGTCTCCCCGCTGCTTCTGCCAAACCCCCAAACTTGCCTGGGCCAGGAAGCAGCATGGTCTCCTATGGGGTTGTGAGTTTTGGACTCTGGAGTCCACTGGCCCTTCCTTTCTGGGCCTTTGCACCAACCCCTGCTCTGACCCCTTCCTCCCCAGTCCTCCATTCAGGGACCTGTGGGTCAACGGGGTAGTGGGGCCTGCCCAGACCACCCTCCCAGCCACCTCAAGGCTGGCTTCCTTCCTCTCTGCAAGCTCTGGCCCAGCCAGCCCTCTTCCCCGGGGCCGCCTTCCTGGACCAGAGGTCCCCACACGGCCTGCAGGCTGACCCGCTGCATGGGGCCCGTAGGGACCCCTTGCCGACCCGGTCGGTTGTGGGCCAGGACCCACCTCTGCCACGTCCTTGATGTTCACCATCTTCTTGGTCTGAGCCACGTGGCCCACAACCCCAATGTCCAGCGGGAAGACGATCTCAGAGTCTGGGGGCACCAGGCAGTCCTCCAGGACGCTGGCGGGCTGCACACTGAAGAGGCGCGTGGCCACCTCGGCCACACCGTTGCGCTGGCGGTACATGAAGAGGCTGCAGCGGTCGGCGTGCAGGAGGGCACAGAGGCGTCTCAGGATCTTGAAGACCACGCGCTCCATGTTCACGCTCTCCTGCATGTCCTGCACCAGCTCGAACAAGGCTGCGCTCTCCTCCACCTGGCACAGCTCGCGGAAGCTGGTGCAGTCCACCGGCTGTCCCTCCTCGCAGGCGCCGGCCACATGCTCGGGGCTCAGCCTCCTCCCAAAGTACTCGTCCGTGAAGCCGGGGTTCTGGTCGAGGAACTGCTGCACCTCGTCCTCACTGAGGCTCATGGTGTCCCACCGCCTGTCTGCGAGACGCGGCCGGTCCCCAGGCACATGCAGACTCCCAGCAAACACTGTCATCAGCAAAGCCTTTCTTAGGGACGATTACTGAGCCCTGGGAGGACACCAGCTGACTCACCCATGCCTGCCCCCGTCGGCTTAGATCTTGGACTTTCCACTACCCGCCCCTGGGAAAATCAGACCTCCTGGAATGGGGGCAGCTGGGTCACAGCCCCGGGGGCTGCTGCCTGTGGCAGGGGTCCTGGGCAGCCAGTGGAGCAGGCCCTTCCACCTAATCCCCCGGAGAGGGTAATCCCACAGACACCACGGCCCTCTCTGCCTGGGGGATTGCCTGAGAATCCAGATGGTCCAACAGGCAGCCCCACGTCTCCTGGCACTCAGACCTGGACTCCAGTGTGCTGGGAAGGTGGGGCCCCAGCCCCGCCTTGGGGAGAGGCAACCCAGCCCTAGGCAGGGAGGGGAGACCCCTGTCCAGTGCCAGAGGTCAGCGAGTGCAGCTCCGTGGCTCCACCCTCATGGAGGGAAGTGACGAGAAGGGAGGAAGGTGGCCCAGCATCCATTGTGAAGGTGGGACCAGAGGTGGGGTTTTGCAGAGATTTTCCCTTCTCTTTGATGGTGAGGGGGTGGCCTGGGGGGGGGTTTGCAAGTGACAGTAGGTCACCTGAGGGCACAAGAGAGAGTCTCTGTTAAGAGCCACCATCCTTAGTTAGAGGTTGTCTTAGTGAGTCCCCACCACACATCTCTCTCCTTGGCCCAATCCTTACTTGTTGGGCACTTTTATTCACACTGCTGGACCCTCTCCTCACACAGAATCCACAGCCACGCTGTGGGCACTGCCGTGTTGTGTAGACAAGGTTGTCCCTGAGCTTCTGTGCTTCAAACAGGGACTGGCGTCCTAGACAGCAGCTGGTGCCTCTCTCCTGTCCACCTGCCTGGGTGTTACATGGATGCTCGCTTCTCTATGGGCCATGTGTGACCAAAAGGTTGCATTAAAACTGGAGGACGGGCTCCATGTGTGTGTGACTCTCCAGCTCCTGAGTGCCCTTTACTTCTCTTAAGAGACTGTGTGCACGTGTGTGTGCACACTGCATATGCATATATGTGTGTGCGTCGAGTGTACAAATGCACGCGTGTGCATGCCCACGGGCCGCTGGAAGGCTGGGGGTAGGACTTAACGTCCGTGGTGTAAGCCAGCTGTGCACGTCACTCAGCAGAGACCAGGTGGGCACCTGGCATTCTGGGCTCACCTTTGGCGGCAGCAGCCATAACCCTGCCCACACAGGCGGAAGCAGAAGAGTGTAGCTGGAAGGACTTTGGGCCCCTCCAAGCCAAGGACCAGGCATCACAAACCAGGGGCCTCGACTGAGGGAAAGGCTTAAGGCTTCCTCACGTTGCCTTTCAACCAGGATGCAGGGTTTGTGTGTGGTTCTGAAGTTTGCTGCATTCAGCTGGTAACGCTGTGGTTTGTGCACGTATGAGCATGCATATATGCACACACGTGTGAGTGTGCACATGTGTGATCGCAGGGCCAGGGGACTTCTTGTGCCCAGACATGTTTCCTCAGCACAAGCCTTGGTTCTGGGGGTCTTTCCACGTGGGCTCTGGGCTGGCATCTTGCAGCTGTGCTGGCCACAATGGGCCCAGCTGGCTGAGCGCCGGGCACAGGCCCTTGTGCTGTGACATTCTTGTCTCTGCTTAGTCACGCAGCAGACTCCTTTCAGGGATCTGCTCTAAGCATCCCACTTTTCCTAAAAATAGTGAGTTCTGCCTGGGGACTGGGGGAGAACAGGGAGGCAGGTGCTGCGATTTGGGGCCAGGGTTGGGGGTCACCTTGCTCTGAATTCAGTCCCCAGACAGCTTCCAGAGCCTTCCAGCGTATTGTCTCCAGACGCTCAGAGCTGCAGTCCAAATTATGCCTGATGTGAGGGACATGCCAATGAGGCAGCCATCTGGCTGAGCAGCCCAGGGCAGCAGGGTCTTTGGGGGGACACTTCCCTTGGCTCACTCCACCCCGAGGCACACTCGGCTGCAACCACCCTCCCTGCTTCTGTTCCCCCACTCCTGCCAGCTGGATCCTTGCCTGCAGGGCTGAGGGCAGGGGGCATAGGTGTGCAGGTCACCTGCCTGTGAAACACTGGGTGGGGCAGGCCTGCTGGGGCAGGGGAGGCCTGCTGGTGAAGGGCGCACCTATGTCTGGGTGCCGTAGGGCTAGGTCACAGCAGTGGGAATGACATGGCCCTGGGTTCGGAGGCACAATATACTCAAGGTTGGTGAGATGGAGGGGGCTCCTGGCAGAGTGGGTGGGGAGCAGAGGAGGGTGCTGGCTGAGGAGCTCGGGGCACTATCGTGCCACAGCCAGACACTTGGGGTGATGGGCTGGAGCAGAAGGGAGCTCAGAGCATGAGTGTGTCCTCCCCCCGCCCCGCCATTACAGAGTGTGTCCACCAGACCTACACTGTGGTACCTGTGTCACTTTACCTGTGCATTTCTTTGCCCCTGAGCCTGCAGTGTTTGCAGGTGTGGGAGCCCAGAGGTGTCAGGACTCCCTGGAGGAGTCCTTGACCTGTGACCCATGGGGTCATGTGTAAATACCCCAGCTCCCTTCCCTGTGGGGCCCCAGGATAACTGCTGAACAACACATTGGCTGGATTGGCTCCTGCACTCCCTCATCTCATTTCCTGACATACCCACTGATAATACCTGGGGCCCCTGAGCAGCCCTGAAGGGGTGGACCCTTGATGCAGTTAGGGATACACCTATGAGATAAGCCTGTGAAATACACTTTCGAGGTACACTCGTAAGGCATACTTGCAGGATGTGCCTGTGATGTGTGCCTGAGCTACACCTATGAGTACAAGTTTGAGATGTTCTTGTGATGAATGTGTGTGAGGAACATCCGTGAGGAACATCCGTGAGGAGCACCTGTGAGGAACACCTGTGAGAAACATCCATGAGGAACACCTGTGAGGAACATCCATGAGGAGCACCTGTGAGGAACACCTGTGAGGAACATCCATGAGGAGCACCTGTGAGGAACATCCATGAAGAGCACCTGTGAGGGACACCTGTGAGGAACACCTGTGAGGAACATACGTGAGGAACACCTGTGAGGAACACCTGTGAGGAACATCCATGAGGAGCACCTGTGAGGAACACCTGTGAGGAACACCTGTGAGGAACATCCATGAGGAACACCTGTGAGGAACACCCGTGAGGAACACCCTTGAGGAACACCTGTGAGGAACACCTGTGAGGTCCACCAGCAGAGTACACCTGAGAGGTGCACCGGTGAGGTGGCCTGTGGATACACCTCTGATGTACACCTGTGTGCAAAGGCCCATCAGATACAACAGGTAACCTCTCCACAAATGAATGTGGGAGATGTTTGAGGAGAAATGGGATTTCTCCTTTGCTAGGTTCCTATTAATTTTACCTCATCATAATGTGGAATTTCAAAATTAGCAAGTACACCCTGGGAGCCATTTATAACAAGAAATATGTCTTAAATAGCTATTACATGAAGAGAACTCCAGTTTCTTATCCCAAACTGTGGAGAGGATGCAATCTCACAAGGAGCATTATGCCTGAAATTAAAATTAACCAGTCAAGAGGAATGGCAGAGGATGGCAGGAATGAGAAAAATCAGAGTTCACACTCAGAAATCTCATTGCATTTCCAGTGCAGAGAAATGACACATCTGTCAGGTGTCTGTACTTCCACAGGGTGAGTTTCGCCAGAGGGATGACAGGAGAGGTGCTAACTGGACATGTCCCCGTTGGGAAAGGGGTGGGATGAGTGGGGAGATGCCTCAGACTCTGACCCCAGGACGGGGCCTTGGACATCATGTGGGCTGGGGATGGGTGTGCACCCACAACCCTGGCTCCATCCTCTGCTCCCACCAGCTGCCTGACCTCAGGGAACTCTCTCAGCTTCTCCTGGCCCCCACTTGGCTTCTGGCTAACAAGATCTTGCTGTGGGTTTTTTTTGGTGGGGGTGAGAAATGGTGATATAAAGTGTGTGGCATGGGCACTAGCACACTGTGAGGTCCTACTGACAACGGGCCACTGAGGACCCCATCCCTGCATGACCAGGAGAAGGGAGGGGGAGCTGGGGGGTGTGGGAGAGGACGGAGACCTAAGTGAAGAGGGTATAGAAGGAGGAGTGCAGAGCTGGGGGTAGTGGGATGAGGGGCTGATACAGCCACCTGTCTGGACTCTGTGCTGACCTGGGTGGGTCAGTGGGGTGGGGGGGGATTTACCCAAGATTACCAAGTCGTGGGTAAAGAATTATGTTGGACCAAGAAGAGAAAGCAAGGCCTGTTATCAGTGTTTGGGGAATGGTGTCCAGGGGGAATCATCACTTTCTCACTCATTTTGTGGTTATCTTCTGATAGGGCAGACTCAGGTTTGATGTGCCGGAGCCCCTGTCATGGGGTGGGGAACTGCAAACCCCAAGACCACATGCCTCTGCTGGGGCTGTGGTGGGAGGGCCAGCACCTTGTGGTCCTAGGGACTGACACCTGGAGCGTAAAGGGCAGATGCAGGAGCAGGAGAGAGAACACACACCCTTCTGATGCTCTGGGCCTCCCTGGCCCCACCCCAACAGGATCTTGGGTATCTCCAAGGGCAATCTGGGGGGTTTGTGACTGGTTGTCCCTGGTAAGCCCACCTCCAGGGGCAGCAGGTCGGGAGGGGGACAGCAGGAGCTGTAGCAGCGACTGAAGTCTCTCCTACTCCAATAAGCCCAGGGCTGGCCCCAGCTGCTTGACTTAGAAGGGAGGTCACCTTAGGTCAGCTGCCAGTTGACCACAGCTTCACTGTGACCTCAGGTGAGACTGGCAGAAGAACTTCCCAGCTGAGCCCAACCCAGGTGACTGACCCACAGAACCATGATCAAATGAAATTGTTTAAGCCACTAGTTCTGGGGCATTTTTTCATGCAGCAAATGTAACTTATACTCCTGGATTCTCTAGAAAACAGAGCCTGGGGCTTGGCTTAAGTGGGAATACTTCATAAGGGAGATTCGATCCCAGGCAGCAGTGGGGGTGGGCAGAAAGTGAGTTGGGGAGGGATGGAGCAAAGCCAAGCTAGGACCCTGAGCCTCGGCTCTCAAGGGCCTCTGGTTGCCCCTCAGGCTTGCACCGAGAAACCACACCTCAGAACAGCCACAGAAGGACGATGGAGGGGGATCTTTCTCTACTCCTTCAGTGTCCTGCTTCCCACTGGTCAGTTCGCTCACGTGAAATGAGCTCTTCACATCTGCAGGGTACTCCCACCTCCTTGGGCAGCCATTCAGAAACCCAGATGCCCTGCCCCATGGAGTGGCATTTCATCCACAGCCAGAAGTGGCAGGAGAAGCCCACCAGGCCCCAGGCAAGAGACTGGTCAGCACCAGGTGGGCCAGATGGGCCAGTCGGAAGTGGCTGAGGTGGACCAGAGGCAAGGACCTGGGACACCAAGACAATTCCAGGGCCAGCGTGTCACCACCAAACAGGATGCAGGTTTTCCATTGACGTAGAACATGTAGAAGCCTCATGGGAAAACATGTATTGTTGGAGAGCCGGAGATGCAGAGAGAGTACGCCTGCACCTGCCACGAAGAGGTAAAGTGGTCATGGGAGCAGATGCAGTCCTCACCCACAATGCTATGTCCGTCCCAAGAGCTTCATGCGTATGGACGGTATTAGATCTCTCCAGACTGCCTCCTCTTCACATGCACATTGATGTGAACCATCGTATAATGAAACCACAGGACACAGGACATTTCACAACCTGCCCATCAACATTTTTAGTGGCTCCACAGAATTCTATTATGTGGAGTTTCCATAGTTTATTCAATTTCCTCTTCACGGACATTTAAGATGTTTCTGCTTGGGTTTTGAGGGAAAATAAATGATGCCCCGTTCTCTGCCCAGTTCTGGAACAGGTGGGAGAGTGGATGGAGGAGTTCCACCTTTGTTGCTGATAGCACCCCACGGGAGGAGTGGTTCTGTGTGCTGGCCGCGCGGCCAGAGCCACGGCAGCCCACATTTGCCCAGGCTATTACCAGACACGCATCTGGGGAAAGAGAGCAGAAGAGATGGAATCTCTTCAGTTTACAGAACTTTAATGGTTTCACTTCACCCAATCAAAAAAAGGACGAGCAGCTGTGATCGCTAGCCAGGCAGCATTCCACTTGCATGGGGTGGGTGCTCAGGGAGCAGGGAAGTGGTAGCAGGCATCCCTCAGCACCGCTGGGGTTTGCCTTGTCTTTTCTTTTCAAAACTGTAATAAAGAAGGTGGTGCCTTTTGTTCTTTAACTTGAAATTTCTGAATGTGATCTTATCTGGAAATAAAGTCTTTGCAGATGTAACCAATTTAAAATGGGGGCATACTGGGTTAGCGTGGGCCCTAAATCCAACCACTGGTGTCTTTATAAGAAGAGGCACAGAGGAGAAGGCCATGTGAAGATGGAGGCAGAGATTGGAGGGCTGGTCTAAAAGCCGAGGGACACCATGGATTGCCAGCACCACCAGAGGCTGGAGAGAGGTCTGGAGCAGATTCCCCTCACAACCCCCAGAGGGAACCCACTCTTGATCTTGGACTTCCGGTCTTGGATCAGAACCTAGAGACAATAAATCTCTGTTGATGTAAGCCCCCACTTTGTGTATTTGGTTAGGACAGCCCTAGGTGACTCACAAGGTGGGGTGGGCCAGGATTGACCCATGGGCCACAGTTTGCCTGGTCTAAGCCAGCCTCAGCCTTCTGGCCAGACTGGTTGGGGACCAGATCTGAGCCACACTGAGTGTTTCCTGACAACTGCTACAGGTGGGGAGGGGAAAGCTCCTGGCCCATATCGAGCAATCATGGTTCTTTCCTTCTGGAAAGAAGTTGCAGCTGTCTTGGGGAAGCCAAGACCAGAGGAGGGACGAGCCCAAGAACTTGCAGGGACACAGCTGGAACCTATCCTCCCCTGCAGTTTGTCGTTCCAGCCATTTGAGCAGCTTTTCTGTAACTGTAGAGAAAGGGTTGCGAGACATTTATCTGTGCATCGAAATTCAGTTATTGTACTAGTCAGGGACCCGCAGAGAAACAGAACCAATAGGATATAGAGAGGGGAAAAGAAGGAGATTTATTTCAAGGAATTGGCTCGGGCAGTTATGGAGACTAAGAAGTCCCACGGTCTGCTGTCCACACGTTGAAGACCCAGAGAAGCAATGGTGTGTGCTCCTGCCCCAGCTCCGTGGTCCAGCAGAAGGAATTCTCCTTTCGCCCACTGTGTGTTCTACGCACACCCTCAAGGGGCTGGATGAGGCTGCTTTACTGAGTCCACCAATTCAAATGCTGATCTCATCTGGAAACACTCACAGACCCACCCAGAAATGTCTAGCTCCTGGTGGCCCAGCCAAGGTGACACACCAAGTTCACCACCGCAGTTACGTAAAGATCAGCTGTTGTACCCTATAAAGCCAGCTCTGATAACCAGGCCCTGCCAAGTAGAATTTGGCCCTCTGAGACCACGGCCTCCCTAGTGGGCAGCAACACCAGACGCCCCGAGCCAATGCTTGCCCTTGAGGACAGCAGCTGGAGCTGAGCCAGCTTGGACCTTAGATGTGCATTACCTCCCCTTCTGCTTCTGTCCCATGAACTTCTCAGCTTAGACATGGAACCCTCTCAGTTCCATCCTGCCCTCCAAGCACTGAAAGGAGGTTTCCCCACCCAGAGACCATTGCCAGCACCACACATACAGGACATGAACGTTACGTGCGGCAGCCTCAGGGATGAAGATGGAAGTGCCCTGGGAGCTGTCCTGGGGTGAGTGAGCAGTGGTAAGTTGGAGCCCAGCCACCGGGGTGCTCAATGCTGCTGTGAGGTCCTGCTCAGAGCAGCCAGGACAGTAGCAGAGACTAGCTTGAACTGCCTTAAACAGTAAGGAAACGTGTCATCTCACAAAAACCAAGTTCAGGAGGTTGGGTGACTGGGCATTCCTGCAGCTGTGTAGTGTGAACCTTATAGCTCAAGGGCTGGCTTCTCTCCTCCTGCCAGCTCTGCACCCCTCAGCATTTACCAGGGGGTCCCCACCTGGTGGCAGTGGCAGTCAGGGCTGACTGGCTTATCTTGGGCCCCCAGGAAGTCACAGAGTCCAGCAGAGCCCACAGGGAGAGGGGAAGGACCCCTGAGGGGCATGGCCTCTAGGGAGAGGTGGCCCACAGTGGGCTTCACACAATGGGCTGCTTGTAGCTGAGCCCATGCAACAGAGACCATATGGCCTTTAAAGCCTAAAATATTTACCATCTGGCCCTTGACAGAAAATGTTTGGTACCTTCTGGCTTAGGTTGATCACAGCCGACCCCTAGAGCTGGTGGAGGTGTTGGAGGAAGACACTGAGAGGACTTGACAGCTGGCCGACCTGTGAGTTGGACCCGAGTAATTAGAGGCTCTTCATTCCCTCCCCTGTCCATGTTCATTCTGCTTGACCTCCCCACTCCCAGAAGCTGTTCCAAAGAATAGACTTGAGAAAGTAATGTGTTGAGATCATCTGGACGGTATATGTGACCAAACTAAGACCGCTATGCAGATGTTTAAGACTCTGGAAGGCAGATGTGAAGATCTCCTTGTCTTGTGGCTGCCCCAGACAAGCCTCATGGGTAAATTTCCCTGCTTCTTAAACCTGCCATTTGCCAACGTGAAGTAGACTGCTTCTTTCTTCCATCTTTCCCTGCCCTTTCCGTCTGGAGACCTGTTTCAGATTTCACCTGGGAAACTCCCAAGGAGAGTCATTGTCCCTGAGCTACCTGGGCTACTTGGAGGAGGATGGATGTCTGAAAAAAAATCAGGTCCTATAAACATGCAATGGCACCTGCTGGGGCAGGCTTTGGGCAAAGCACTGCTGGTACCAATGGGGACCATTGGGGTTTGGTTTCCCGCTTCATCCAAGAAGATTGGCGTGTCCCAAGCCTGGAATCTCAGAGTGGGACTCACCACAGGAAGTGAGACTGCAGAGACAGATGGAATGCATTAGAAAACAAGTAATAAGGGACGGGGTCCTCAGTTCAGAGGAGATGTGTGATTATAGTGGACTGAGGCAGAACAACTCAAGTAATGATCATGGTGCCAAGGGTCAAGAGGGAGACTTGAAAGCCCGTGATAGAATAGTCTGGCTCAAAGGGTCAGTCTGCCCGGAAGGAACTGCAGCTGTAGGTCAGGTGGTTTCAGGGCCTGGAGTTGGGATAAAACACTACTGTCCAGCTGGGGTTGTAGAGCAGTGGCCAACACCCTAGTAACAGGATTGAGGTCCACCGCCTCCATCCCTGCAATTGACCTCAAGCAACGGACCTGTGGCTTTGACTAATGTGGGAGGAGGTGGGAATGTTACTTCTAAACAGCCATAAGGTCGGTCCGCCACTGCCTTTTATCCCTTTTCCACAGAAACAGCACATCCCCAAAGGGGATGTTTCCCCACTTGGTCCCATAATGAAGAGGACATACTACATCTGTCCTGCAACCATGTGAGGTGAGTGAGGGTACTTCGGTTGTTGTAAGTCATGCTCATCTGAGACTGTTTACTACATCAGCATAATGCAAGAAGTTAACTTTTTTTTTTTTTAAACCACAGATGCAGAATTGAGTTAATCCTGTTCCGTGGTTCATGAGCCATTATCATCATTGGGCCATGCAAGGCCTCTCTTGTATCTTACTTTATCCATCCATCCTATTTATCCATCCACCATCCCTCTACCATGCCTCATCCTCCTCTCTCTCTCTCTCTCTCTCTCTCTCTCTCTCTCCATCCACCATCCATCTGTCCTCCCAGCTCTTGTCTTCTAGTTTGAGTACTCCCATCTAGTATCTTCCATCAGGTAGCACCTTAAAAAAGTTGTGGGGGAGTATAAAGAAAAAGTGAACATTTCTTTTATGAATTCAAGTTCAATTCACTTGTTATTTTAAGCTACTAAGCAATGTTTAAAGGAAAATTCATAGCATTTAATGATTATATAAGAAAAGAAGAAAGGTCTCAAATCAGAACTAGAAAAAGAAGAGCAAACTAAAGCCAAAGTAAGCGGGAACAAAGGGGCTAATAAAAGAGCAGAGATCAATGAGCTAGAAAACAAACAAAACGAAAATAATGAAGCTCAACACTAGTTTTTTTAAATGATCAAAAATATCGATAACCCTCTAGTCAAGCAGATCACGAAAAACCACACAGATTACCAATATCAGGAGTGAAGGAAAGAATCTCACTATAGACCCTACAGACAGTAAGGGATTAAAATCTTTTTGAACATTTTATTCTTTCAGCTTTACTGAAATTTTCTTTTATAAATTCAAGTTCAAACTAAGAGATTTGATTCATGCATTGTTATTTTAAGCCACTAAATCGCGGTGAAAACCAAAACCAAAACCAAAAACACCTCACAGCCTAGCTGGGCTTATCACCTTGTGTGGGAATATCTTTCTTTTTCAGACTCACTGTGCGCCCTTTGTTCTGCTTAAGTGTGTACACCTCGTGGCACCTGACCAAGCCCACTGCTCTTCCTGTCCATGCAGTGAGGGCTGGAGTTTTCTGCTGCAGCGGAAGAGGGATACATGCAGGCTCATGGCCATGCATCAGCCACTGGGAGGGACCCGTTGGCCATGGGGACCAACACTCACCACTAGAGCAGATCTTGGTCTGTGACTTCTAGTGTCAAAGCTTGCTCCCTTCAGTGTTTGACTGTGTTGTGGTTTTTTTGGTGGTTCTAACACCAAGATATAGAGGGCAGAAGTATTTGTACTTCTCCTCCTGATAACAGGCAACAGATGCTACTTGCTTGACAATGACCAAATAGGATTTATATCAGGAATGCAAGGTTCGTTTAATATTGAAACTCACGAAATGTCATTTGCCGTATTAATAGACTGAAAAAGAAAAACCAACTTCTAAGTTAACCACTTATGTTGTGGACAACTTCATGCCAACAAATCTAAAACCATAAAAAAAACCCACATAAAACTACTAGCATTCATTAAAAAAAATTTAAACTGAATATCCCTAAAACTGTTTTTAAATTTTTTGAATGTATTTGAATTTATACGTAGAATCATCCCAGAAAGAAAACTTTAATTCCAGATGGCTTCACAAGTGAATTCTACAAAACACTTAAGGAAGTGTTTTCTGAAGTATTTCTTAATAAAGAAATAATACCAATTTTATACAAACTTTTACAGAAAAGAGGAAATGAAGGAGCATTTACCAACTTATTTTATGAAGTCAGCATCACTATGACACTTGAACAAGTCAAAAACATCACAAGAATGAAAACTATAAATAATATCCCTAATTAACACAGATCCCAAAATCTTCAGCAAAATAATACGTAAAAAGGATACGTGTATCCAACTATGTGTAAAAAGGATAATAGATTATGACAACAAAAAAGGCATTTGACAAAATTCATCACCTATTCATGATAAAAACTCCCAGAACACAGAACTAGATTTTAACCACGGAAAAGATATCTACAAAAGCCTACAGCTTACATCAGACTGAAGGATGAAGGACCAGTGATTTCCCATGAGATCCGGGGCAAGGCAAGGATGTTACTCTCACCACCTCTGTTCTGTATGAGGGCCAAGCAGGTGCACCCTAGCAAGAAAAAGAGATAAAGGCGTGAACTGGAAGGGAAGCAGTAAAGCTGTTTCTACCTGCTTGTGATATGTTGTCTATGCAGAAAATCTTAAGGAACCCTCAAAAATAGCTGTTAGAGGGGCACCTGGGTGGTTCAGTTGGTTAAATGACCAATTCTTGATTTCGGCTGGGGTCATGATCTCAGGGTCTTGGAATCAAGCCCTGTGTTGAGCCCCATGTCAGGCTCTGCACTAAGCGTGGAGCCTACTTGAGATTCTCTCTCTTCTTCTCCCTCTACCCGTCCCCCGGCTCGCACTCTGTCGTGAAGGAAAAAGGAAAAAAAAAAAATAGCTGTTAGAACTCATAAATGGACTTAGCAAGTTTATAGGATAAAAAGGCAATTAAAAAAAATCAATTGTATTTCCATATGCTACTAACAGACAATTGGAGAATAAAATATTATTTAAAGTAGCATTTGCAAAAGCATTAAATATATGAAACACAGGTAAATTTAGCAAAATGTGTACAAGGCCCGTATACTGAAAAACTATAAAATAGTGAGAGAAATCATTAAAGACACAAATGTAGAGACAAATCACGTCCGTGGATCGGAAAATCTAATATTGCTGACAAATCAGTTCTGCCCAAAGTGATCTGTAGGTTCACTATGACCCCGGTCAAAAGTTTGATAGACATTTTGGGGTAGAAATTGACAACCCGATTCTAAAATTTATATGGAAAATCAAAGGATCTAGAGTGGTCAAATGATATTGAAGAAGAGCTCATGCACGGCCGTGGCGGGTGTGGAGCGGCAGAGCCACTCCGGAAAAGTCTGTCAGGTTTTTATAACGTTGAATACAAAGTTACAACGTAGCAGTCCTACGCCTAGGTGTATACCCAAGAGAAATGAAAGCATGTTTACAAAAGACTTGTATGTGAATGTTAATAGCAGCTTTATTCATAATAACTCCAAGTGGAAAAAACTGTAATATCCTCCATTTTGTGAATGGATAAATTTTGGTGGGATTCGGTTCAGCAGTATGAATGAATGGACAAAAACAAAGCATTGCAAGAAGCCAGGCATAAGAGAATATATATTTTATGATTCTAAGTATACGAAATTTTATACTACAACTATAGCACAGAGAGCAGACGAGCAGGTGTGTGGGAGTGAGAGGCAGACTGACAGGGGTGCTTTGTGCTGGGTCAGCCTGCGTCACGACTGTGCTGATGACAGACGGCACTGGGTACAGTTGTCTAAATTCATGCAATCGTACACTTAAATATTACTGATTGCTAATTGCACATAAATTGTGTCTCAGTAAAAAAGGGCACAAAAATCTGAGCAGACATATTCCCCCTGATCCAAGAAAACGCAGGCCAAGCACGTCAGTACACACAAGAAAGTCCACGACAGATTTATTCGTAATACCCCCGACTGTAAACAATCAAACCAAATCATCAGTAAAACGGATAAATAAATCATGGCATATTCTTATAATGGCTTAGTATCCAGCAATGAAAGGGAACGAGCTACAGACACACAAATCAACAGGAATAAATTCAACAGATAATCCAGTTGGATGAAAGAAAGCAGACACGGTGCAATCATGTTCTATAACCCTAACCCTACGCTGGTCCTGTGAAAGTATGTAGCACCTGGTGGGCTCTGTGATGTTTAAAATCACTCCTCCTTCCCCAACACCCTGTCTGAAGTCATCGCTCACTGGGGTGCTGCTTCTTTCCAGAGTGGGTCCCCTGCCTGATCTCTGAGTGCCCCAAATACCCCACTGTGGACCACAGCTACTCCCTCCCAGGGGGCCTCTCTGGCTATGCGGCACGGCTGGGAGGGAAGGGGCTTCACAGTTGAGTCTGGCAGGGGTTGGAGGAAAGCAACAGAATCAGCTTTCAAAATGTGTGTGGGTCATTTCAATTCACACCCCTGGTTATAGGTGGCAGAAGCCACTTCAGGGGCAGAGAGGCGCTTCCTGTGAGAGAGGGATGGTTACGGGGTCACCCTAAAAGGAAGCTCTGGGACCACAGGGGCACCTGGGTGGCTCAGTCGGTTAAGTGTCTGCCTTCAGCTCAGGTCATGTTAGGGCCCTGCTCAGTGGGGAGTCTGCGTCTCACTCTCCCTCTGCCCCTTCCCCTGCCTGTGCTCCTTCTCTCAAATAAATAAATAAATAAATAAAACCTTAAAAAAATAAATAACAGTGACCACAGACTGCTGCCCCTCCTTCCTGCAGACAGAGGAGAAGACAGGTGACTGTCTACTGAGTGCCAGGCAGCAAGTCGGGGATATTATAATACTTGCAGTGAGCACCATGATGGGGTAGGACTCTTCCAACTGTGCCCCAAATGCTCCCACCACCCCCACATGCCTTCATCTCCTCAACCCAGTCTTGGGCTGAACCCTGGGCAGCATTCCTCCAAAACATGCACCACAGCATCCACTGCCCTTCCAGGGTCTCCCTGTCCTCAAGACGAATTCCAAACTGTCACAGCTCAAGACCCTTCATGACAGGTCACCTGCTCTCTGCCCCCAACTTTTCTGGAGGTCCAGGAATTCCAAGCTCCCTCCTCAGGTCTTTCTTTGCCCTTCCCCTGCTGCCTGCTCCCACCTCCCTTGTGGCTGCCTCCTAGAGAGCCCTCCCTTACCTCAACACAGAGGTGGGTGCCTCTTCAGCCTGCTGGCTTGGCCTGTTCTCGTAGTGTGCAGAACCAAACCTGTTTACATTCTGTCACACAGCAGAGTGACCCAAGGTTAGAGGCTGACCACTGCTCATTCATTTGCTCATTCACTCCTTCCACACAGCCAGGACAGGACTGAATCCTGATGGGTAGGAGCGGGGGGATGAGTTGGACATGGACCCTGCCTGCATTGAACAACTAACTTGATGGGAAAGACAGACAGCTGGAGTTTCTACCTGTTATGGGGGACTCTCTGCCAGGGTCTGGGGGCAGGGGGGTGGGGGGCACAGGAAGGAGGGGAAGCACAGAGGGAGGTTAGTAGGGCAGAGGGAGGTGAAGGAGTAGGGAGGCTGTGCGCAGAGCCTGGGTTTGGGCTCTGACTCCACAAGTCACTGACTTATTCATGGAAACCCTCTGTGAGAATAACAGGGCCACCTGACTCAGGGTTCGTGGCGAGGACTGAGTAAGAAAACCCATGCAAAGCACTCTGCGGTGTTTGGAGGACAGCAGGCACTCAACAAAAGTTAGTGAGGTGAAGCTAAGATCTAAGAAATGAGAAGGCAGAAGCCAGGTAAGGATGTGGCAAGGGAAACATACAGCAGAAAGTGGGAACAGCATATGAAAAGGCCCTGTGGCAGGAAGAGGCATGATGAGTTTAAGGAACAGGGAGGTGGTCAGGGGGATGGAAGTGTCTAGCCAAGGGTTGATGGGTGGGGGGGGCACTGAAGGAGAGAGGATGCCAGATCTCAAAAAAAAAATCCTAAGCCTCTGAGGTTCATAGCCCCTTCCAGCACAGCAACACCGCCCGCCCCCCACTACGCAGGCCTCCTTCTGAGGATTAGGGCTGTCGGAGGAAGAGGCAACGTCAGTTCACTTCCGCCCCCAAATCCTAATCAATCCGGCTGCAGCGGCACGCATGGGGAATGGAGAGACTGCTCCATCCTTCTCCACGGAGGTGGCTGCAAACCTCGTCTCCCTGGAAACAGGAATAATCATTGGAAGTAAGCTCATGGCAACTCCGCTCACGCGCGTGGGTGCCACGATTATTATACAAGCTGATTTACACACTGTCCTTTTAAAACCTATACACCATAAATGTGAAAGAAGGGTCACTATTCCCACTTTTCTGGCAAGTCATCCTGCATGAGGGGCGGGACAGAATGAGGAGGTTCAGCTGATGTTCTAAAATCTGCCCTCCCTGCTAAAAATACAGCGAAACCTGCTCCTTCTCCTCACAGCTATCGCGGTTCGAGTCAATCCCACGCAAATGTCCAGAGAGCCGCGCGAGGGGCCTTCATATCACATTTACTGCGCAGATGGTTTCTGTGTAATGTGGGCGAGGGGCTCCTGCACACAGGCTGCCTTGCGAATGTGGGTGCGGCTTTCTCCTGACACAAGGAACCTCTGGGGGCTTGTGCCGTACTTACTGGGCGCCAATGGACATGCACTCTGAGCAGGAAGGGGCATGAGGCTGTGAGCTCGGGGGATGTCTGCGTAGGCCGGAACCGCTAAGGAGGTGGTGGGAAAGGAGGTGTGTTCCAGAGCTCGCCCAGCTCCCCCAGCTCTTTCCCTAGCTGTAGCCACGCCTGCCTCTCCTGGATGCAACGCAAAGTTATTTAACGCTGCAGTTAGCCGGCAGAGTGAGTCATGGGCTCCCCAGGCCTCGCTGCCGCAGCAGCGGACATGGTGTGGAAGGAACCGCCGGCGCAGGCCCAGCCACTCGGCCCGTGGGACCTCAGAGGGCCTTCCAGAGACGTCCCATTCCAGGGCTCCTTTCAGGAAGAGGATGGAGGGCCCAGAGAGACCTGGGGGAAGGCCATCTCCCTCGCCCCAGACAGCACGCACGCCTTCCTTCACCCACCTTGAGTTCGTGTGGTCAGAAAGAGGCGCTTTATTGCCCCCCACCCCCTACCGTTGCACTCAGGCCGTGAACCGCCTTCTGATGAATTAACTCACACGCACCCGAGCCTGAGGAAAATTCCTGCATGATCCCGGAGAAGGGCTTTTTAGACTAAAGTCCAAAAGACATCCATCCAAGGTTCTCCCTGAGGCTTCACCTCCAGCTGGGCAGCACCTCCACCCACTTCCCCACCACCCCCACGCACACGAGCCGGCGATTCCCAGGCTACGCTGGAGGGTCCCAGCACCCAATCTCCTTCACCCTCCCCTCCCTGGCATCCAGACTCCCGCACCCCCCCCAGCACCCAGGCTCACCCCTTCCCTGGGCTCCCATCTCCCGCCGCCCCCCACCCAAACCTCCTCCCCATCTGGGCTCTCCCTTCCTGAGTCCTCCTCCCTCCCCTGTCTTGCAGATTGGCCCCCTCCCCTTCTCCTGCACCCAGGCTCTCCCTCATACCCCGACAGCACCCGGGCTCCCCTCTTCCCCTCCTCCCTGAACCCCAAGCTAACTTCCTCAGGCTTCCAGGCCGCTGGCAGGCCGGTGGGCGTGGAACCTGGTCGCAGGGGAAGTGCAGACTTAGGGGCACAAGAGGTGGGAGGTACTGGGGGTGGTGGACCCCTGGGGGGGTCTGGGGGGAGGGCAGAGATCCCTGGGGTGGGGGGTGGTGTTCCCAAAGCGGCCAGGATAGTGGGAGGAAGGCGGAGAGACGAGAGGGGGGGCACGTCTCCTTGGGGAGGCGGCAGAGGGGCGTCCTAGGGGCTGCGGGGGCTGGGGGGGCGGAGGAGGGCGGCGCCTGGGCCAGGCTCACGGCCGCCGTGGTGGGTGGGGGAGTGGAGCGTCCAGGGAGGGGCGCCGCGGGCTGGGGAGGGGGCGCGCGCGCCCTGCGGTCCTCCGCGCCGCATCGGTTCCCGGCGCGGGGCCGCGGCGGCGGCGGGAGGCGGAGGATGCGGACTCCGGCGGCGGCGGCGCGGGCCAGGGAGGACGCGGGAGGATGAGGAGGAGGCCGGCGGTCCGGCCGCGCGGCGCCGGGAGGAGGCGCAGGCGGCGGGGGCGGCGGCGGGCGGCGGCGGGCGCGCGGGGTGCGGGCCGGCTCGGGCGCGGAGGATGAAGTGGAGCGTCCGCGGGGCCTGCGCCGCGCTCTCCTCCTGCCTCCTGCTCGCCTGCGCGCTCAGCGCCGCCGCCGTCGGCCTCAAGTGCTTCTCGCTGGGCTCGGAGCTGCGCGGGGAGCCGTTCCGGCTGGGGGCGGCCGCCGGCGCCTTCTACTCGGGGCTGCTGCTGGCCGCCGGCCTCTCGCTGCTCGGCGCCGCCCTGCTCTGCTGCGGGCCCCGGGACGCGCCCCTCGCGGGGCCGGGGCCGGGCCCGGGGCTTGGGGTCCCCGCGGCCCCGGCAGGGGCTCCAGAGGCCGCGCCCGGAGAGCCCGGGGCCGCAGCCGGGCCCTCAGGGCCAGTGAACAGCCAGAACCTGCTCTTGCTCGGCGTCCTCGTCTTCATGCTCGGGGTCCTCAGCGCCTTCGCGGGCGCCGTGATCGACGGCGACACCGTGTCCCTGGTGGAACGCAAGTACTCCCACTACTGTCTGCCTCCCCGCGCGCCGGCCGCGGCCCCCGGCCCGGCCCCCGGCCCCGCGGCGGCCGCCCCCGCCCGGCCCCCCGCGCCCGCGCGCCCGCAGCACCCTGGACAGCGCCACGTCCGCCAAGTGCCGCCAGCTGAAGGACTACCAGCGTGGCCTGGTGCTTTCCAACGCCTTCAACTCGCTCGAGTGCCTCCTGGGCCTGCTCAGCCTCCTGCTGGTCAAGAACTACAGGCTCGTCGCAGCCCTGCCGGGCGCGGCCGGAGGAGGGGAGGCGCGCCCTGGCGCGGCCCCCGCGCGGCCCGGCTCCGCGCGCAGCCGCCAGCCTCCCGGGCGCGGCGGGGCCGGCGGGGCCGGCGGGGGCGGCGGCTGCAGCCGCGGCCGAGCGAGGCTTCCATCCTGTCCCCGGAGGAGTCGGACTTCGCCGCCCCGGGGGACTGCGCGGGCTTCGCGGCGCACCACGCAGTCTCCTACATCAACGTGGGCGTCTTCCACGCGTTCGACGAGGCGGGTGTGGAGGTGTGCTGCGGGGGGCACCCGTCGGTGGAGCTGCCGGGGTACGCGCCCTCGGACCCCGACCTCAACGCCTCCTACCCCTACTGCTGCCGGCCGCCCTGCGAGGCGGGGAGCCCGTGGGAGCCAAGCCGGGCCTGCTGAGTCCCCGGGCCCACCCCAGACGGACCGCGCTCGAACCTGCGCGCGCCTCCCCGCCTGGCCACCGCAGCGAGGGAGGACCAGGGCTGGCGTGGCGTTGCACCTTCAGGGGCGGACTGGCCTCGCGTCGCTGAGGGCTCCTCGCCGCGAGACTGGTCCTTCACTATTATCATTTCTGTGTCTGGGAGGTTTCTCTTCTTTTCTGTGTCTGTTCGTATCCGGATTCCATTTTAAAGTTTACAATAAATGTTTTGGGGTTGCCTCGCCCCCATCGCACTTCTCTTTGGCAAGTCCGGTCCAGGGTGAGAGAGCTCAGAGAGCGAGGGTGATTTCGCGGGAGGAAGAACCCTTGCTGAGAGGACAGAAAGAGCAGCTGGTACTTTAGGGATGGCAGAAGTGAAAACGCACCCAACAGCAACACTTTGTACACGGATGTGCCTGCTTTTGTTGATACTTTCTTACTGTAAAGCTCTCCATAAACAGTGACAATGTTTGGTAAACTTATTGCAATTTAAAATTGGTTAGTTCCTTTATTAAATTAATTGCTATGTTATTGGAGATATTCATCAAGTTGGAGTTAGGGGGTGTGGACACACAAATCAGTTTGGGGCAAATGGTTGAATTTGGTCAAATGTTGAATTTGAACAGTTGTATTCTGCTAGGTGGTTGACTCCATCCAACCTCTTTCTAAAGCTAACTTTCAGACATTTCTTTTTTTGGAAACTGGCCGTGGGGTTTCTACTGCAAAGCTGAGCTTATTTTTGGTTAATATATATGAACAATCCGATCCTATTTTGGAAAATCACAGTCATAGTTTTTCTGGCAAAGATTACTTCCTGTTAATTAATTCATTAATCTGGTAATTTTGCATATTATAGCATTTCATTTAAAATACACCCCTTAAATAGCCTTAATTGATGTGGAGGTCATACTTTTATACCCTTAGGGTATACATGTGTGTGCATACTTACACACACGATATGAAATGCGTTCTAGGTGACAGCAGAATGTGTTTCCATCCAGTCTGGTGGGCTGGCTGGGAGCCAGGCTGGCTTGGAGTCTTGGGGAAAAGGTTGTTCAACTGCATGTGCTGGAATTGTGGTGCCAGACAGGAATGCCGATAATTCTCAATGTGCTTGGAGCAGAGCCCCACCCTGGCCTGACTAGTGTGTGTCTCCTGCGAACGGAGGTGGGGACACACCCAGTGCTCTGCCAGGGGTGGGCACCACACAAAACACTTCAGGTGAGAAAAGCAAAATAAATCATGTGTGATATCTTTATAGTGTATAGGGGCTCACTTCTAATTGTGGGAATGTAGCTAGATTTAGGGATGGAGGTGGAGTTTCCAGGTCCAGGCTCTGGGATGAGACTTCTCAGCTCCCAGGTATCTTGCACAAAGCCAGAGTTCCCTATACCTAGACAACCAAGGCCCGCATTCCAGCTGGGACCTGGCCAGGCTGCTCATCTGCAAGTGGAGGCTACTGGAGAGAGGAGGTCTCACGTCCATGCAGAGGAGTGGAGACCTGTCCCCATTCGGCACCTGACCCACGGAGGTGGCAAACCCATCATGTTGATGCTTGGGCAATTACTGTGTAACGTGGGGGTCTGATCAGAGGCAACAGGCCAATGCTTCCTCCTTGTTATGTTGATGCCACCTGAGGAAAGAGGATGATTCACAGCCAATTTAGTCGATTCTCATCCACAGTTCTCTTCAGATATTGGCCCATATTCAGCCTCTGGATTTAGCAGGTTGAGGGCATGGCCCAGCTAGTCCCACTGCTGGTCCTCACAGAGTGGCCCCTCTCATGCCCTTGTATCACCAGCCCACTGGCCATCAAGCTTATGCAGAAAATATGATACATGGCAGCAAAAGTGGCTTTTAAGATACTTTTTCCATCTACCTGTGTCAGATCAGGACGGAATTGCCAGGTGTTTCCTACCCACTGAGCAGGGACGCTCCCCACTGCTGGAGCAGAGCTCTCATAGACAGCTGCCAGGCTGACCCCCCAGAACTTACACAGTGGAGGTAGCTAGGCCAGTGTACCTCGGATGGGTGGGCACATGGTGGGAAGGCCACTGGGCAGGGACCATCCCAACAGAGCAAACAGCATGGACACAAGATGTCACACCTCCCAGCATCCTTCTTGTTCTTCGAAGTGTTCCATCTTAACATAATTTGTACAGCTTAAAATTTATATGCCTTATGAATCTTTCAAATTTGCAGTCAAAATCAGTGACCTCTCTAAAGTTTCAGACATTTCTTGGGATACACCAGAAGGCAGAAGGGGGGTGAGGTGGGTGGGGCCAACACAGGAGCCAGCCAGAGCATCGGGCCATCTGTGCGGTCATCTGGCCAGGCCAGCAGGGAGCATCTGGGGTGTGCCGACAGCTGCTTCTCCCCTGGTGAACTTCTGTGTGACCAACAGACTAGATGAGAGTTTTCAAGGTGGGAGTGTTTCTAACTCCACAAATATTGTTAACTCCACTTTATAGAAGCTGATATAATGCTGTGGGATACCAGGGTTTTATTTTTTAGAGTTTATTACAGGAAATAAAATCAAGTCTCCCTAAACTTACATTGCTCCAAAGATCACTACTCAGGGAAATGAGTGGGGAATTTTGAATTAGGACTGACTTCCTTGGGACCACTCCCACGCCTTGATGGGCACCTGCCTCGCAGAACTCACTTCTCATGCACGTCCATTCTACTTCTTGTAAATTTTAGTTTTCTAGAATTGATTCCTTATGCTCCCTACAAAATAATGCCAGTCCCTGGAACTTTCTTAAAATGGGTACTTCTCTGCTTCTCAGAATAATAAGGAACTCCTGGCTGGCCTAGCGGCGGCCAGAAAGAATTCACAATGATGACAACGTCCGAGAATGAAACAAAACACATTTAGTGTTGTTCCGTGGCTTAATGCTGAGTTTGTAAGTTATTATTTTCAACACGAAGGTGGTTTGTCTTTAAGGGAATACTTTAAGATAACACACGAGCCACCAAACAAGGCACGTTCACCTAGATTGGTCAGCAGGCCCTCCCAGGGTCTCAGGTATCTTTCCTTTGTCAGAAGGGGTGCTCTGCCCTTGGCAACACAAATCTGAACCACACAATTGAATTTTTGACTGAAATTCAATTAAACAATCATTTAATTTTAAAAACCAGCCAGACAGCGTTTGTGATGAAGTTCGTGCAGCGATTACGGATTTTACTCCTGGCCGGTGTCATGGCACAGTCCCGAGGCCTTGAACATGCACACACACACACACACGTACACACGAGCGCACAGACCAGTGCACATAAACACAAATGCATGTGCACACACATTACATGTGTGCATATGGCCACACGTGTGTGCACACACATGAACACACATACATGCAAACAGACACACGCTGCCTCATGAGAAGTGTCTGAAGGCCAGGCCAGCAGGGGTGTCCGGGGTGTCCAGGGCTCCAGGTAGAACCTGTCTGAGTTGGAGAGGCCTGGCTGCAGACTGGCACATCCCCTGGCCGTGTTGTAGGATTTGTACATGGGGAGCATGGCTTGGAGGGTTCCTGGTGGGTGCTGAGCTGCATGGAGTCCTGCACACTCTGTTGCATGCTGGGGGAGGAGAGTGGAGGTGGACCCTCACCTGGATGCTGGCACAGCACAGCAAGACACATGTGAGCTGCGCTGGCACCGGTGCCAGTGGCGTGGGGCAGGCTGAGCTCCTAGGTGCTTACGTGGGTCTGTGTTGCACAGACACCTATCACGGCTTGTTGGTGCTGACCTCTTTGGTGTCACCTTCAGCTCAGCTCCCACTCTGAGCAAGGGCTGCCTGCCCGCCACTCTGTCCTGTGGTGCCCTCAAGGTTATTATTGCCCCAAAGCGCTGCTTTCTCATCAAGAAAGAAAATTAATAAATGACAGAGACCTTAAGAAAAGTGAATCCTGGCATATAATTATGTATAAACTTTATATACCTATTTACCAATTTCTTACAGGAGACAGAGGCAGCAGTCTAACGCCAACTGGTTGACTTTCCACGTGATCCAATATTTGCTTGATTTCTTTAATACAGTGACTGACAGAAACAAAACACCAAAAAAAAAAAAAAAAAAAAGGAAAGAATTAACTTCGGAAAAGAGTCTTCATGAATCATTGTGTCCCCAATCTGAATTCTCTAAGGACTTCCTGGGGTGGCAGGAGAAAGCCTGGTGGTTCCCAGAGCTGTGTTTATAACAGTTGTCTTAAAATCTCCGTGTTTAGAGGGGATCTATTTGTACGTGGGCGTTTCAATTAGAGAAGCCCTGATCTCTGTTTTGCCTTTTTATCTGCCATTTATCAACAGAATGTCAATAAAATGGCTTGTTACTTTGGGATCGATAAAACCTGTGGTAAAGCACAACATATTCCTTTAAACACACAAACAACCCTTTCCTCCTTGTCTCCGCATGGGTCTTGTCCTGGCCCTGAAGACCGTGGCCGAGTGTGGCCAGACCTACCTGGGTTGTGCAGAACAGGCAGATGGGTAGACAGAGACTGCTCGGCCCACACCACCTCTGCCCCGGTTCTGCTGAGGGCACTTGGAGGGGTACCCACCTCACCTGCCTTTCTCCCCAACACCCAGGCCCCAGATTTGGCCTTGAGTACTTGCTGTGGCCCTTACCCTTTTCCTAAACCACCAGCTTGATCCTTCTCTTCTTCTCCACTCCCGGTGCAACATTTCCCTAGAACATGGGTCAGATCATGCTCTCCTACTCAGAAACTACTCTTCAAGAACTACCCTTTTGCTGAAGGAAAAAAAAGTGTGTGGACCCGGCCCAGCTCTCTCTGTGAGCTGCCAGGGGCTGGCAACAACCTGACCAGGGGCTCCTATCTGTTGGGCTCTATGAATAAACAGTGTGGCAACGTCGGACCCTGGGTGTGCAGTGGAAAGGCAGAACGAGCTGTGGTGCTGATTGGGAAAGGAAGGGGGTGTGTGTCTAGAGTGAGGTGCGGGCCTGATGCGGTGGGCCTGGACCACCACAAGCCCCTGGAGCGTGAAGTCGTGGCTCATGGCTTCCGTCACAAAGCCCCACAAACTGGGTGGTTTGTCTCACAGTCTGCGGCCTGAGATCAGGGTGTTGGCGGGGTTGGTTCCTCCTGGGAGCTCCGAGGAAGAATCGACTTCAGATTTTCTCCCGAATTCTGGGGGTTGCTAGTGACCCTTGGTTTTCTAATCTCTGCCTCCATCTTCATGCGGCCTTCTCGTCTGTCCCTGTGTGCCCTCCTCTGTGTCTTACAAGGACATTCTCACTGGATTTAGGTCCCACTCTAATCCAGTGTGATCTGCAAAGAAGGCCATGCTCTGGGTGGACCAAATTTTTTGGGGGACAACACTGAACTCAGTGCAGAGCTCAGTTGGGGTTTATGGTTTGCTCATTTTCTCCTGCAGGAAACATTTAAGCCTTTCTGTGCGGGGCTATCTGCTGAGGACCTCAGAGGACCAGCACTCCTTGCCCAGGACACGCTGTGCGAGAATGAAGCTGTTGGAGCCCTCATCAGACCATGGGTATTTAAGGACCTGAACAGATCATCCTGATGAATAGTCTAAAAAAGCTGAAATATTAAATTAATTGCCCAAGAGAAAAGCTTTCTGAAAATAAGTTATATGTGGTCTATTTGCAAATATTTTGAGATAACAGCCACAATAACTGCATTATTTTGCAAATCCAGACAGGCATATGTCATTCTGCTCTCCATGCAGGGTTGGGGCAGGAGTGGCCTCAGTGCCGGGGAGGTGGGGGCGGCTACCAGTCCAGCTGGGAGATAAAGGCTTGAGGGCCCAGGCTATACAGAAAGTGACTTTCTCTCTTTGACAGGGATTCCTCTAGGCCTCTCTACCGCAGGGAACTTGCAGGACCTTGGGTCAGCCTCTGTTCTATTTATCTTATGAGCTTCCTTTCTGCCTACTCTCTCACCTCCAGCCTTGGTTCACGGGTTCTCGTTCTGTGAGAACGCCCTTCCCCGTCCCCCTGACCCTGTGACCCCTTGTCCTGGCTCAGCTGGGACATCACATTTTCTGGGACCTCCCTTGAATTCACCTGCAGGACAGTGTCTGCTCTGCATTCCTACACTTGTCCCAGTGGGCATGTCCATGAGAGTCCCTCTTGCATTTTCTGTGTAACTTGGGTTATTTTCCCTAAATGCATTACTTCAGTTCTGCACTGTGAAGCCATCCCCAGCCATGAGCTCACTGGCCTCCCTCACCTCTCCCCCAACCCCATCCATTCCTGAGGCTGGGGAAAGAAGGCCCTATCAGCTGCCAGAGGCCTCATCCTCACTTGCCCATCCAACAAGGGTTTCTGAAGCCTGCAGGCCAGCCCCTGGGATTCTGAGGGAAGCTGGAGTACACACCGTCATCTTTGTCAGTGGCACGGCATCACCTGATTAATGGCTAACTTGTCTGGAGCACGTGGCATGGGCCAGGTGCTTTAGGTTCTCTGCCCCTTTAATCCTGGAAACAATGACTTTACAGGTGGGAAAACTGAGACTTCGGGAACTCACTTCTGCCCAGGATGGAGCCAGTGTGGGAGCTGCCTTCTGAACTCAGTCTTTCCTGGTGCCTGGGACCCCTGCCCTGTTCCAGCCGCCCTCACCTTCTGCGGAACCCTGTCCACATGCCCTGCACACACCCATCTCCAAGCTCTCCAACCCGGCATTCTCCTAACTCAGCTTATTCGGTGTTTCATTAAACAACCGTCAACTGGGCCAGATGCCGAATTCCAGAGGGCACCCCACACTCCCTAACCTGCCACTCGCCCTGATTGAAGTGCGTGTGCTCAGTCTTGGGAGAACTAGAGGGTAAAGAGATTTTACATTCTTTTTTTTTTTTTTCCACACTAAGTCCAGAAATCTCGTTGTATTTTACACATAGAGCACATCTTAGTTTGGACCAGCTGCATTTCGAATGCTAAACAGCTGCATGTGGAGAGTGACTGCCCGCTGGTCTTAGAATAGCCTCTTCTCTTACGCGCTTCTTTTATTTTGATTAGGGAAAATGTTAAACATGAAGTATTGCATAGAAATAACACACACATATCCACCATTTGGATTCACTTTGCATTGCCATCAAAACAAAACCCCCAAATTTTAAGATTTTAATAGTTTAGGGGCGCCTGGGTGGCGCAGTCGTTAAGCGTCTGCCTTTGGCTCAGGGCGTGATCCCGGCGTTCTGGGATCGAGCCCCACATCAGGCTCCTCCGCTATGAGCCTGCTTCTCCCTCTCCCACTCCCCCTGCTTGTGTTCCCTCTCTCACTGGTGGTCTCTCTTTCTCTGTCAAATAAATAAATAAAATCTTAGAATTTTTTTTAATAGGTTAAAATGTTATTTCCCACATTTCTCTTTTATTTATTTATTTATTCTAAGATTTTCTTTATTTGTCAAAGACAGAGTGAGCGAGCAGGGGGAGAGCGGCAGGCGGAGGGAGAAGCAGGCTCCTCGTTGAGCAGGGAGCCCGATGTGGGACTCGATCCCAGAACCCTGGGATCATGACCTGAGCCCAAGGCAGACACTTCACCCACGGAGCCACCCAGGCGCCCCTCTCTTTTATTTTTCAATCTATGAAGTATTACCGGGGCAGCCAGAGCTTCCTCCTCGTAACTTCGGGCTGCCCTTCATCTCAGCTTGGTTACGGATCGTTCCCGGGGATATTTTTGTGCTTCCACCACAGAAGTGTGTGTCCATGCACCATTATACAGCCCTGGTTTTGCATGTTTTTACACTCGACATAATGGTATTGTATTATATTTAATCTTCATGCAATACGCTGTTTTCATTCTGCGTTACGTTTTTGAAACTGATTCGTGGTGCTCCCTGTACCTCTGGCGTGTTTCCTCTGACGTGTTGTGCTCCGTTGTGTAGGTAAACCACAGGTTCCTTAGCGGTCTCCTACCGAGACACTCTTGGATTACTTCCCTTTTCACTTTCATAATCCACGCAGCAACAAGAACCCTTTCCCTGTCCTGTTGTTTCTGTGGGTCCCACACCTGGGTGTGACGGTGGGACATGTGGGTGCTCTGCACCGTGCACTGTGGAGACAGGGGCTCCTAGGGTTACAGGGGCCCCAGCGGTAAACGCACTGGCCCCCTCCCTCAGCACCCCCTCACTTTGCCTTCCTGTTCGTTGGGAAATGGTATCTCACTGTTCTCACTTGCATTTCCACTATTGCTGGGGAGGTGTCTGTATCTGCTTGTTCAGTGTCTTCTGTGTTGTTCTGGGACTTTTCCACAGAGGAGACGGTCAGGAGGCATGCAGAGCCTTGCCAGGGTGTGGACCAAAACTGTGTTGGGTCTGGATGTTAATTTGGGTGCAACGCCACCCTGACAATTGTGAACCTGTCATCCCACCTTTGACTAGATCTCTTCGCTTATTTGACTCTTCCTTTGCATCTGTTACTAAAGTTTGGTATTTTTCTCTGTAAATACCTTGCATGACTTTTGTCAGAGTTTCCATGAGATGCATTTCAAGTTTTGTGGTTATTGCCAATGCTGTCTGTTTGAAAACTACATTTTCTACTTGTTTGGCTTAAAGACAATTGCTGACCTGGCGTGCCGATCTTGCTCCCAGCAACACTGCGAACATCTCTTCTCAGTTCCAAAACTTGTCTATTTCCAATATCATCTGTGACTACCGATGGTTTTGCTTCTTGCTCTCCAAGCCCTCTCCATGTTTTCTGGCCCAAGTGTTCTTTCTGAGATCTCCCACACAAACTTGAGTAGCGGTGGGGATGACAGGACTGAAGTCACTAAGGATGGGCCTCACCTGGGATCTTGGCAGATACTTTTAAGTACATTAAGGTTGTTTTCTTCTATTTGTAGCTTGCTAAGAGGTTTTTTGTTGCTGTCATTGTTTTGTTTTTGTATAAAGGGTACTGACTTCCATCACAGTCTTTCTCATCATCACGGTCATTTTTTTTTCTGGATTAATCTGTTATTGTGGTCAATTACACTCATATATATATTTCAATTTTAGATCAAGCTAATAGCGCATCTAGTTTCAGTCAGCTGTACTGTTTTTTTGCCCTCCTACTCGATATTTCCACGTGGCCCCATGAGCAACCACTCTCTTTGGTAACATGCCTCTGTATTTATAGAAAACAATGATTTACACTAAAATTTTACTAATTATTTCAATTTTGGGCATGATTACTGATTTCTTACTACTGAACTTACACCCCAACTCGGCACACAACATTTTCTCCCCACACCGCCAGTAGAGTTTAGGCTTTTTTTTTTTCTTCTTTTGCCAAGTTAGTATTCTACTTTATTAAGCTCAGAGACGTTGTCCCCAGGGGAAGTGTACAGTGTTCCATGACGGCAGTCTTTCTTGTTTTCCTTGAAATTAACAACTGACTGATGTTTTCCATGAACCTGTGGCCAAGCCATCCCCAACTTTTGACAAAAGTGAAAGCATTATCTCCATGTGTTCAAACATGGCAAGTAATCCAGGCTTTCTTTTCATATAGGCCCCCCTTCCCAAGTCCCTCTCCCCTCCTGACGTGGACTCTGTGGGTCTCTGTAAGTCAATATTGGGGATCTCCCCTTGCTCCTCTTAGATTCCCGCATGTAGCTGCACACCATGTCCCAAGATCTTCATGGGCAGGAAGTGGGGCTGAATTCTTGTTAAGTGACACTGGTCAATCACAGATGTTTATAGCAGCTTTATTCATAATTGCCAAAACCTGGAAGCAACCACGAGCTCTTTCAATAGGTGAACGGATAAATAAACTGTCATACTTCCAGGCAATGGAATATTCATTAGTACTGAAAAGAAATGAACTAGGGGCTTCTGCGTGGCTCAGTCAGTTAAGCATCTGACTCTTGATTTCAGCTCAGGTCATGATCTCAGGGTTGTGAGATGGAGTCCCCACATTGGGCTCTGCGCTGGGTGTGGAGTCTGCTTAAGATTCTCCCTCTCCCTCTGCCTCTCCTCTGTCCCTCTCTCTAAAAAATGAATGAATGAATGAATGAATGAATAAGACAAACCAAGACAGGGCCAGGCAAACAGACGGGCAGTCATCTTATCCTCCTGGCACATGGATCATCTTTATTAAAAAAAAAGAAATGAGCTAAACCATGAGAAGATACAGAGAAACTAAATGCATATTGCTAAGTGAAGAAGGCAGTCTGTCTGAAAACGCTACATTACAGGGCACCTGCGTGGCTCAGTCGGTTAAGTGTCTGCCTCCAGCTCAGGTCATGATCCCAGGGTCCTGGAATTGATTCCTGCATGGGGTTCCCTGCTCAGTGGACAGCCTTCTTCTCCTTCTTCTCTCTGCCCCTCCCCTCTGCTCGTGCTCTCTATCTAATAGGTAAATAAAATGTTTAAAAAAAGGCTACATATATACAGTACGATTCCAACTGTATGACATTCTGGAAAAGAACAAAGATCAGTGGTTTCCAAGGGTTTTGGGGGAGGGAGGGATGAATCTATGGAGCACGGGGGATTTTTTAGGGCAGTAAAATTATTCTATATAATAATATAATGGTGGATACATGTCATTACACTTTATCAGAATTAATAAAATATTCAAGACAAAGAATGAACCCTAATGTAAACTATAGACTTTAGCTAATAATAATGTATCAACATTGGCTCACCAATTTTAACAAGTGTACCTCACTAAATCAAGATGTTATTAGAAGAAACTATGTGTGGGGGAACTGTAATATGAGAACTCTCTGAACTTCCCAATGAATTTTTCTGTATATCTAAAATTATTCTAAAAGATAATGTCAGTCATTTTTTTTAAAATAAAAGACAATGGTGAAAATAAAATATAATACTAAAAGGTATTAAATTAATCTAAAGGCAAGAAATAAATAAATGACAGTGACAAAAAGTGAAATAGAGAAGTCACAGCTCTAAATCCAACACTACAAATAATTACATTAAGTGTAAATGGACTAAATATTCCAATTAAAAGGCAGAGACTGTTAGACTGGATAAAAGAACAGGACCTAAGTTTTGAGTTTACAGGAGTCTTAATACACTTTAAATACAGACACAGTAGGTTGCAATCAAAAGGGTGGAGAAGTTATATGCAAACACCAATCAAAAAAAGTTGAAGTGGCAGTATTAATGAGATAAAATAGACTTTAGCATTACCAGAGGTAAAAAAGTAGATTTCATAATGATATAAAGTAAATATACCAGGAAGACATAACAAATATCAATGTACATGTGTCTAATAACAGGTTTAAAAATATTTTTAAAAAGTTTATTTTGAGGCATAGTTGACATACAATGTTGTATCAGCTTCAGATGTACAACATACTGATTCAACACTTCTCTACATTACACAGTGGTCACCACGGTAAGCGTAGTCACCATCTGTCACCAGACAATGTTATTATAATATTATTGACTATATTCCCTATGCTGTATTTTTCACCCCCTTGACTCATTTATTTTATAACTGGGAGATTGTACTCTTAATCTCCTTCACGTGTTTAGCCTGTCTCTACACACCCCACCCTGGCAACCAGTTTGTTCTCTGTATTTATGAGTCCGTTTCTGTTTTTGTTGTTGTTGTTTTATTTTTTAGATTCCACATGTAAGTGAAATCATATGGTATTTGTCTTTCTCTGCTAGCACATTTCACTTAGTACCCTCTAGGTCATAAGTAACAGAATTTTATTCTTTTTATGGCTGAGTAATATTTTAATGTATATCTATCTATCTATCTATCTATCTATCTCTATCTATCTATCTATCTATATCTATATATATATATACCGCATCTTCTTTATCCATTCACCTCTCAATGAACATTTAGGTTGCTTCCATATCTTGGCTATTGCAAATAATGCTGCAATAAACATAGGGGTGCATATAACTTTTTTGGATTAGTTTCTCATTTTCTTTGGGTAAATTCCCAGGAATGGAATTATTGGATTGTATGGTATTTCTGTTTTTAATTTTTTGAGGGAACTCCATATTTTCCATAGTGGTTGCATCAGTTATCAATTCCAGCAATAGTGCATGAGAGTTTTCTCTTTTCTCCACATTCTCACCAACACGTGCTATTTCTTGCCTTTATTTTTTTTAAAAAAAGATTTTATTTATTTATTTGACAGAGAGAGAGAGACAGCCAGTGAGAGAGGGTACACAAGCAGGGGGAGTGGGAGAGGAAGAAGCAGGCTCCCAGCAGAGGAGGGAGCCTGATGCGGGGCTTGATCCCAGGACCCTGGGATCATGCCCTGAGCCAAAGGCAGACGCTTAATGACTGAGCCACCCAGGCACCTCTCTTGCCTTTATTTTAACCATTCTGACTGGTGTGAGGTGACATCTCATTGTAGTTTTGATTTGCATTTCCCCGTGATTAGCGATGTTGAGCATCTTTTCATGTGTTTGTTGGCCATCTGTATTTCTGCTTTGCAAAAATGTTTGTTCAGGACCATTGCTCATTTTTAAATATTTTTTTTGGGGGGGGGCACTTGTGTGGCACAGTTGGTTAGGCGTCTGACTCTTAATTTCAGTTCTGGTTGTGATCTCAGGGTCATGAGATTGAGCCTGTGTCAGGCTCTGCACTCTGTCCCCTCCCCCACCCCGTGCACACACACACACACTCTCTCAAATAAACAAATCTTTAAAAATAATAAAATAAAATGTTTTTTTTTTGGGTATTGAGTTGTAAGAGTTCTTTATATATTTTGGATATTAATCCCTTAACAGATACATCATTTGCAAATATCTTCTCCCATTCAGTAGCTTGCCTTTTTGTTTGTTGATGGTTTCCTTCACTCTGCAAAAGCTTTTTAGTTTGGTGCAGTCCCCATAGTTTATTTTTGCTTTAGTTTCTTTTGCCTGAGAAGATATATCCAGAGAAATGCTGCTACAGCCGATAAAGAAATTACTGCCTATGTTCTCCTCTGGGAGTTTTATGGTTTTAGGTCTCACATTTAGGTTTTTAATCCTTTTGGGATTTATTTTTGTGTATGGTGTAAGAAAGTGGTCCTGTTTCATTCTTTTGTATGTAGCTGTCTGGTTTTCCCAACACCATCTATTGAAGAGACAATAGATGTCTTTTCACCATTGTATATTCTTGCCTCCTTTGTGATAGATTAATTGATCATATAAACTTGAGTTTATTTCTGGCCTCTCCATCCTGTTCCATTGGTCTATATGTCTATTTTTGTGCCAGTACCATACTCTTCTGATTATTATAGCTTCATAATATATCTGGAAATCTGGGATTGTGATATCTCCAGCTTTGTTCTTTCTTAAAATTGCTTTCGTGATTTAAGGTCTTTTGTGGTCCTATACAAATCTGAGGAATATTTGTTCTAGTTCTGTGAAAAATACAATTGGTATTTTGTTAGGAACTGCACTAAATCTGTAGAATTGGGGGGGTAATATGGACATTTTAAACAATATTACTTTGATCCATGAGTATGGTATATCTTTCTGTTTGTTTGTGTTGCCTTTTCAATGTCTTATAGTTCTTAGGGTATAGGTTTTTCACCTCCCTGGTTAAATTTACTTGTAGGTATTTTATCCTCTTTTGGTGCAATCGGAAATGGAATTTTTTTCTTAATTTGCTTTTTGCTACTTCATTATTGGTGTATAGAAATGCAAAATACATGAAGCACAAACTAACAGATATAAGAGAGAAGCACATAAATCCACAATTATAGTTAGAAATTTTAGCTATCCTCTTGGCAATTGAAAGAATAAGTAGAAAACAAATCAGTAAGGATGCAGAAGGTCTGATTGACAAGTACTTTGACCTAATAGTTCTAGGACATCACATCGAACAATTGCTGAATTTACTTTTTTTTCCCCCCTATTGCACATGGACTGTTCATGAAGATGAGCCAACTGCTAGGCCATAAAAGTGAAGCAGGAAATATTTCAAACTGAATGATAATAAAAATGCAGCATATGAAAATTTGTAAATATAGTGAAAATAAGAGGGAAATTTATAGCTTTAAATGCTTATATGGGAGAGGAAAAATGACTTAAAATGATTCTAAATTTCTATTTTAAAAAGCTAGGAAAAAAGACACCAGTTAATAACCGTATTAACTATTTGGTAGCTAGGAGCCAGTTTTAAGCATTTTGCTCCCTAACATGATAGCACGGTACTTACATGTAGACATTTTCCTATATGTAGTTACATTTTAGGGAACTAGTTGGGGGCTTGGGTATGACATGAATTGCATTTTCATAGTTTTCGATTTAAAATAATGGAAAACAGATCCCCAGTTAGTGCTTTAGCATGAAACAATGGATTTTCAGAATGGATTAAGTGGGAGATGTCCTATACTAGAAAAAACAATTTTAGAAAGTGATAAAAAATCTTAAGTATATGTAAATATTAAATATCTGTACATTAAGAAACACTCTCTCGTCGAAATGACAAGAAATAACAATGGTGTTGGTGAGGATGTGGAGAAAGGGAACTCTGTTGGTGGGAATGTAAATTGGTGTGGCCACTGTGGAAATGATATGGAGGTTCCCCAAAAAGTTAAATAGAACTACCATATAATACACCAATTGCACTTCTGGGTATTTACCTGAGGAAAACAAAAACACTAATTCAAAAAGATATCTGCACCCCTGCTTTCATAGCCTTATTTACAATAGCCAAGATATGAAGACAAACTAAGTGTCCACTGATGGATGAATGGATAAAGAAAACATCACACACACACACACACACACACACACACAATTACTCAGACACACAAAAGAAGAAACTCTTGCCACTTGTGACAACACAGATGGATCCTGAGGGCATTATGTGAAGTGAAATAAGTCAGAGAAAGACAAATACTGTAGGATTGCACTTACATGTGGAATCTAGACAAACAAAAAACCAAACTCATCGATACAGAAAACAGATGGGTGAGGAAGACAATTATCATACGGGTTCTCTCATCTATGGAACATAAGAAGTAGGAAGATCGGTAGGGGAAGAAAGGGATAAAGAAAGGGGGGGTAATCAGAAGGGGGAATGAAACATGAGAGACTATGGACTCCGAGAAACAAACTGAGGGCTACAGAGGGGAGGGGGGTGGGGGATTGGGATAGGCCGGTGATGGGTAGTAAGGAGGGCACGTATTGCATGGTGCACTGGGTGTTATACGCAGCTAATGAATCATCGAGCCTTACATCGGAAACCGGGGATGTACTGTATGGTGACTAACATAATAAAAAATTATTACTAAAAAATTATTTTAAAATAAAACCAAAATATTTCCCTTAAAAAAAAGAAAGAAAACGGATGGGTGGCTGCCAGAGGCAGGGGTGGAGGGTGGGTGAAATGGGTGATGGGAGTGAAAAGGTATAAACTTGCCGTTACAAAATAAGTCCTGGGGATATAATGTGCAGCACGGTGACTCCAGTTTAAGGTGCTGTATTATACATCTCAAAGACAGCAGTTCTTATCACAAGAAAAAATTGTAACTGTGTGTGGTGACGGATGTTAACGAGATTGATAGTGGTGACCATTCTGCAATATATACAAATATCAGATCATTATATAAGTTAAAGAGTTTTGGAAAACCTGGCGTCTGCCACTGTGAACTTCCAAGGCTGGAAGACTTTTCTGAGGAGACTGCTGGCAACGTAACAAGTGGTTTCTGGTACTGAACATTGTACGGTGTCACCGTCCGGAAGACTTACGTGACTCAGGGAAGTGTTATTTTCACGTGATACTACAGAACCCAGCCTGGGGAACAGACCCATTTGGGAAGCAGTACAGAGCGGTGAAGCCTAATCAGGCAGCACACCGAGTGCACTGACACGGTTTCAGATTCCACGTTGCAACTCATCTTTTCCTTTTTAAAATAACTTTTATTTTCAAATAGTTTATATCTAACAAGTTGCAAAAATCATACAGAAAGATCCACGTACAGTGCACCCAGCTCCCCCCAGCGACATCTTACACAGACAGGGAACTTGTCAACCAGGTGATCCTGTCACCCTCAGGTACAGACAGGGCTTCACCTACTTTGCACACACTTGTTTTTTCTCCAATTAACCATTAAGGAAACATCGTTTGTCCTGCTTTAGTGTCGTCTCAAAAAGAACACCCATGGTGATTAGAAGAAGGATTTTAAAATACTCTTCCCTTTCATCAGAGACGGAGACAAACATAAGAGACTCCTAACCATAGGAAACAAACGGAGGGCTGCTGGAGGGGAGGGGGGGATGGGTAACTGGGTGGTGGGCATGAAGGAGGGCACGTGATGTAATGAGCTCTGGGTGTTATGTGAGACTGATTAATCACTCACCTCTGAAACTAATAACACACTGCTAATTAATTGAATTTAAATAAAAAAATATCCTTCCCTTTCCCAACTATGTATCTGTGTGACTACTTCAAACACACATGACAGCAGACGGAACGCAGAATCTAACCCAGCCAAAGAGACGTGCAAAACGTGAAACAATGCAACTCTCCTCAGCACGTACTCTTGTTTTGGAAAGTTATGTTTCTTAAAAATATTCTGTGTTAAGATGGAATGAGTTTCTGTCTTTACTTTCAATGAATAGTTTTTGAAACATCTTAACGTTGAAGACGTAACACACGCTAACTTTCGTTGGGACCTCCAGTGGTTTCTAGGGTCATTAAGGGGTCTGGACTCTGCAAGGTAAACCCCGGTAGCAGGTAACTCTTCTCCCAGAGTTCCCGGGCTCTCTGAAGTCCACAAACACCACGATAAACCCGAGACCTTTTTGTTCATCAGTTTGAACACACATACTTGACTGAACTCTTATCCAGAGGAAATTAAAAGTTCAGAACTTTACGGAGTGATTGTCAACAGGGGAGTATGATTCATATTCAAACTAAATATTTTAAAGTGACTTTTAAACAACTATTTAATCTACATTCAAGTACAGCAGTGAGAGACACTGAAGCTATTCATCAACTTGGTAGCATTCACAATTTTCTCTAGAATGTTCTTGCATTTAGACAGATTTTTTTCATTACCCAAATGCATGAAGTGAATAGTGGACTTTACAAATACATGGTCTTCCCCGTGTCTACGACTGCGTGTTGGTTTGATCCATGGCTGTGAAGAACACACAGACGGCGGCCGTGATGAGGATGTGCATTCCCTCATAAAGCAGTTTCGGAGAAAACACACTCCATATAAATAAATGGTAGCGCAGCGATGTCACCAAAACGATATATGCAGAGACGGGGAAAGAACATATCAGTGCGTAGCAGAAGCAAGCATGACTCAGCGCAGAGCCGCTGTTAACAAAGAGGGACGTGTATCAGTATACACCACTTTTGCATCGTACAAGGCATGAACATACATGTAATCAATATTTTCATTTTGAAAATGACCATGGTAGCTCTTGTTCCTGGGACACCCCCACCCGATCTGGTCAGTCTGGTGGGCAGGAGCCCACCGGAGGGACAACACCTGCAGGTGGCTGCCTTGTCACTCTCCAGTGCCTCAACCTGCAAAATATTTGTGAAAAGTGCATCCCCCAATTTTCCACAGTTATGTTTAAAAATCATGTGCATGTACTACCATGTAACACAGCACACGTGTTATGAAATAGAGTGAAAAGGAAATCACACAGCAGGAGATGCACGTTTTGACCTCTGCTTCGTGCTGCCCTGCGGAGCATCTGGTGGGTCTGGTCTGGGGACACTGGCTGAGAGTGCTGAGCAAAGTACCAGCAATGAAGAGCGTTCTCAAACACACGCAAGCCCTCAATGCACGCGCGTGTCCTCCCCTTCTTTTCAAACCATCAACACGATCGTCACCTAAATCTAACCTATTCTTGAAGACAACTTCCGGAGACTGTGCTTATTCCAAAATGACAAGTTCCATCATTCACTCACCTCACCTCACCAATCCTCAGAGGCCAGGCTTTCCAGGCTCTGGTTAAAGCCAAGCTCCAGTTCTGATGCCTCCAGTCAGACACGGAGATGAGTGTGGGTGGCCTTTCCGGGGCTGGCACACGCCACACGTCACTGCTGCCCACCTCTCCTGAAGCACGACCCCATTACACACGCAGCCATCCTTACCGTGCAGGACTCACATCAGCACACCTGCCTATGGGCACGTGGACCTGGAGTTACTGGAGTCCCAGCTGGGGAGCGAGCACACCCACCAGAGTAGATGGTCTGTGTGCTCAGGGGGGCCTAGGGCACCATGCTCACACCGGGAAGGGTCTGGACATGAAGGGTGAGCAATGAGGACTTCTGTGTAGGGGGAGCAAAGACCCTGAGGCGAAGGAGTGTGTGTGCATGGGTGTGTGCACACGTGTGCTCCAAAAAGGGGCTCCTTAGGCCTAGTGACTCAGCGCCACTACCTGGTTCCACTCAGATCCCCTCGGTGTGCTCAATGTCAAGGAAAAGGTGCCAAGAGCCACTTGGGCCAAAGGATGCCTGGCCCCTCATGCTCACAGCTCTTGCTCCCCACTGTGCCCTCACCTTGCCCTAACTGGCTCCCCATCTTGGGCTTTGGTGCCCATCCTTTCTTCCTGTGGGTTCTTTGGCTGTTGCATCGCCCCCCGGCAGGGTACATACTCCGCTTGCTTCCACTTGCACACCATCCTGTGGCCTCGTCCCTGTGCATGTGCTCCTCTCCTGCTCCCTTGACAGGTTGTGATTACTTCTACCCACATGCTCTTCTCTAGGAGGCCATCCTGACCAACACCAGCAGACTCAGGGGCTTAGCATTCTGACCTCATCTCTGTGACATGCTCAGCATGGAACTCACCTCTCTTCTACCGCCACCAGACCATGAGCTCCTCTGGGAGACCCTTGCACCTGTACCTTGGATCCCACTCAAGATCCAGTCCATCAGGCAGAGGACCTCAAGGGAGCTGGGCTGGGACATTACTTCATTAACTCCCTCAAGGGCCACTGCACCAATACCTGGTGAGGGAAACTCTTGGGAAAAGCTTCATGGCTCTGCTACCCTTCTCCTGAGGGTTGTCATGGAGTCTGTGCTCAGCCAAGAGCCTGCTAACCAGACAGTGAGGGAGATGGAGCTCCCAGGACCCTGCCCCTCCTGGCATTTCAATTTCACACAAAGTAAACATTACCTATTTAGAAGACTCTGGTTTCTTCCTTCCATAGCAACACCCAGTAGGGTCACCATTCCCACAGCCTCAGCACAGAACAAGGTGCACTGTAGGGGAATGGATGAAGGCCTTGCAGCCTGGCTCACCATGGCTGTCCATGCCACCAGGCTCCAGACCCGAAGCCAGGTCCTGAAGCCAAGGGACATGGACCACCCAGGGCCCAATTTTTGAGCCATTAGAAATATTTTCTTTTTCTACCATTTTTATCTGGCTGTAGCTGTCCTGACTTTGAAACCCCCCGCCCAAAACCAACGAGTAAAACTTGATGTTTTAAGCTTTTGAAAAAGAAAACCCTTTTCTAAAATAAAAGAGAAACATTCCTTAATTAGGGAAAACATCATATAATACTTCCCAGCCAGTTAAAATGCTTTTAGCTTATTAAAAAATGCTTTGTCTTTTTTCCCCTCCCCAATAGACACAGATGAAAAGTGCCAGGAAAATCAAATTGTGATTTCAGCACCAAGGACGCTGTTCTTCGTAGAAGCCCAGGCTCTCACCGTCTGGCCTCAGCCTCCCCGGCTCTAACCCATTCAGCTGATCTGTAGGCTGCAGATACGGCGCGCTTAGCAGAGCCAGATACGGTGCGCTTAGCAGAGCCACAAGCGCTGCGGCAGATAAGCTCTCCAAGGCCAACCCAGCACATCATGGCACGGATGAGGACTGAGGCCTCCCAACCCGACCTAACCCCAGTCACAGAGACATCAAGGAGCCTACTGGAGAGAGGACCAAGAGCTCAGTGGTGGTCTTGTAGCCCACGTGGGTTCACAGACAGAATGAGAGCCTGAACATCCCTCTGCTCCAGCCAGCAGCACCTTGGCTTGCAAGTGCTGACCACCAGACCAGCAGTGACTCTAAGAGGAGTCTATCCTAGACGGTCCCAAAGTGTGTGCCTGAGGAAGACACGGTGACTTGAAGGCATCTCCCTTGTCCTCAGGAATACCAGCTGGAGAAGAGAGACGCCCACGTTTCAGAAGCCGAGTGTCAGCCATGGCAGTTCAGAGGGAAGGCCAGAAGACTAAAGCAGGAAGCCTGTGCTCTACAGCTGAAGCCTTTACTAGCTTTCTTGCTCCAAACTTTGACTTGAGAGTGTCACCCCACTCACACCTACACTCCCCTTCACCCCTTATGTAACTGTGGAATGGCAGAAGATGGTGGCTTGTGGACAGGAACTTGGGGGCACAAGTCAAGGGTCACTGAGGCTTGGGTCCCAGGAGCTGGTCTGGGGCGAGGATGAGAGGAATCCCATGAACTATGTGGGGCCCCCCAAGTGCTATCCTGAGAGGTGGGGCCTGAACATGTCCAGGGAGGTTCAAACATGGGGTCAACAGTCACCACAACAAGGGCTGCATTTTTAATAGGGGGCAGAGAAGTGGGGGCCAGAGAAGTGACAGGGACAGGAAGCCTTGACCTCCCCTAGATGACACCCCCCTGGAAGACTGGAGACACAGTGGGACATCTGGCAGGAACAGTGTCCTTCTGGGGTCTCCCTAACTGGCTGTGCCCTGCATGTGCCATGGCCCACTCAGCATGTGGAGGCTGGTCCAGCACCCGAGCAAGATGCTGGCATCTGGCGGGGGGGGGGGGGGGGCATGCCTGTGGATTATGTCAACTGAGTAGCTTAAGAAATGCAAAGGTGCTTCTGGGAGCGGGGCACTGGGGGAGCCCTGACAGACACTGCATGGCTGCTCACACGACCTGCAGCCCCTGTGGGACTCCTCATGCAGGCCCCACAACCCAGGAGGCAACAGCATCGCCCCATTTTACAGAAGGAAAGTGACCACATACCACTCAAGCCACACTCTGCCAGGCTGGACCCAGGCACTGGGGTTACTGTGGTGCACAGAGACCATGAGTCCCCGCATTAGGAAGCCCCCTTTCTGGGAGGACCAATGCATAAACAAATAAGAAAGCACCAAGGAGCACGATGGGCAGGGGGGTGGGGTGGGCTGCCCCACTGGTCTGGGGGACCATGTGCAGCCTGAGGGGGCCTCTCAGCGGCAGAGGAGGGCACGGCCACCGAGTGTGAAGCCCTTCAGGCCTGCGCAGGCTCCTCTCTGCAGCAGGGACCCTGGAGGTGAGAGCCAGCATGTCTTGTCTTCATGCCCCAAAAGGAGGGCCCCTCCCTGCCCGCCCCACCAGCAAGCAGAGAAACCAAGAAGGGATTTTCCTTCCTGTGCCCCTGGACACCACATCCTGGTATGAGCTGGAAGATAGCAGCTGCAGCTGGATAACCCCCAGCCCCCCCAGCCATCCTGACACAGGGTGGCCACAGACCTGCAGTTGCATCGGCCTCTGGCCCACATGCTGTGGACTCTCCACTCTTATTTAGGGAACAGAAAACTGAGGAAGACCTTTAGTCCTTGGGGTCTGGAACCCTGCATCTGGAGCAACGCGCTCTCTTCAAACTGTCACCCTGCCATCAGAGTTTGTGCTGAAAGACAAAAAAGGGGCTTCACCTGCTGGTTTCTGAGCTCAGGAAGCTCACTAAGTGGCTGGCCCACAGCACAGGCCCCGCGAACGTGGCGAACGCTGTCAGGAACACAGCTGGGACCTCCATGTAGGTGTCCAGGCCCACGAAGCCCGCTGAGATGTCCACTGTGGCTATGTTGTTGGAGTTTCCCTGGAACACAGGGAGAAGCAGCGCTGACACGGCCACCAGCAACCGCAGAAAGCCGCGTGCGGTCACGGCGACATGGACACACGGGAGCCCCAGATGTCTGCCCACTCCTTTCCCACCTCGCTTCCAGATGGAGAGGAGCAAGTGAACCACCTTCTACCTTTGAGAAACTCAACAAATATCTGATCAACTATGCAAATTCCAAACTCTTCTCAGCTCTCTCTACCTGAGACGAACACACCGACCTCCCTGTGCAGGGACCTGACTGAGGGCTGCACCTGGCCTTGGGAGGCAAAGTGGCCCAGGGGAGGCTGGGGGTGGTGTTGCCACATGGCTCCTTCAATGCGCGGACACTGCTGTTAGGCAGAACAGGGCACGCTGGTCACTGGGAGGGCTTGGCTGCTAGGTGTCTGGCTGACGCGTCCGACCCGAGACCTAGTGGGTCACCGCCCAGCCCTGAGGGTAATGCATGGACCATCCTGCACAGGAGGGTGGGGTTTGCATCCAAGGGAAACAACGCCTAAGATTCAGCTCCTCTCTCCACTTTCAGTCTTTATCACTGCTGGTGTCCTTTCCTCAGCCACTTGAGGACATTTGTAAGTTTGACATTGGTCTGTCCCAGTCCAGCTAAGGCCCCTCCTAGAACCACTTATCAATGGCCCAGGACACAACTCCAGCTGGGTGTTTATGGCTTCAGGAATCTAACGGTGGATCCCCACCGCCTCCTCCTTTGCTGCGTCAGTGCAGGTGGCCGCCGGGTCGCGCTGGCAGACCTCCCATAGATCTCAAAGACATGCATTTACTCCTGTCCTCACCACGCTCTTACAGCGGGCCCCTCCCCTGACAGCAACCTCCAGTGTGCAGCTTCCCCTTCACCCACTCTGCCCGTGGCGGCCTCTCTCCCGATGACGTAATTCCTACCTAGAAGCCCCTCGCTACAGACTGAGGAGACCCCGGAGCTGCTGAGAGGAGGAAGAACAAGGGTCCCAAGTGCCGCAGCAAGGGGAGGCATGACGATGACAGACACACGGTTCGGACACTGAGAAGTCACTGGAGATCCCACTGAAGCTGCCTCAGTCGTGTACAGAGAGGGTCAGGTGCGATGCTGTTAGGGCAGCCGAGGCACAGACTGCCTGCTCTGGGGCTTTACCTGCACTAACTCATTTAACCCTCAAGGGTCCCGAGGAAGTGCCACTGTGACTCTCAGGGAACTGGTGGGAAACTGAGGCAGAGACCCCCAGAGGAGGCCAGCTGGGCACCACACTCCCGACCCCTGTGCTATCAGAAGTCCCTGAGCTGAGGGCAGGAAGGAGGGGCAGCAAGCCCGCAGGGCTTTTCCCAGGACACCTGACCAGGAGGGAAGGGCTATGTGGAGGGTTGAGACGAGGGAGGCCAGCACTGCTGTTGGTGACTGCCTGATGCACCAGGGTCTGTGCTGATTTTGCATGCCGACGGACCCCCAGCACAGACCACAGTGCTGCAGGGGCACCAGTGCTACTGGACCTGTGCATCCCACAGCCAAGTACCAGCACCGTGCGCCATCGCAGATGCCTTGTCACCTCCCCGTGGAATGTGGCTATGTGCACAGAGGAGCAGACGGAACGTGAGGCGGTCTCCTCACTCACGGCATGACCGTGGCTCCATCAGTCTTCCGGACACCAAGACCTCAGTGCAGGCCAGGGTGCCTAACCAGCAGCCACCTTCTCCTTCTGGGCTAAGAGGGAGCCCGCGAGACTCTTGCCACCTGTGCCATCCGACCAGTCCACAAGCACCAGGCCATATCTGCAGATATGCCAGGATCACTCCCACACACAGCCCTGGCTATCCATGTACCCCTGTGGCAGGAGCGTTCTGTGCTCATTGGACATGCTTGCTGTCCGGCACGGTGCACGGGAGCCTGGACAAGGGAGAGGGGTGTGGCGATTTTCCATGGTGATGGTGTTCCATTCCCCACCAAGGCACTCGTGGTCAGAGACATAGAACTCCTGGACAGAGGCCACCACCAGGAAGAGGCCTGTGCATGACTTTCAAAGAGAGGACTGTGAGACAGGCAGGCCGTCAAGAAATTTCTGGAATGCTCAGCAAAGCTTAAAGTCCTTCTACAGCAATACATCAGTTACATTGAATGGCCAAGCGTGAAAGAACCCTAACACAGATGTGTCCTACCAACAAGGCAGAGCAAATCTCACGCAGAGGCCAACTCCAGGCCCACACCTCTCTCTTCTGCGGCTCACGGTGCAGTGTTTACAACTGCCCCCTTCGTCCTCTATTCCTTCCAGCTGGCATTCTGGAATTCCTGGGCAAACTGCTTTCCCTCACGTCCACAAGGTTGGTGACCTTTTATATTTCTTCTGATAGGTGAGAAAAGCTGTGGCCTTTGAAATGGGGCTGCTGGACACCATGGAGACACACACAGCTGAAAGACCGTGAGGCTCAGCAGAGGCCAGCCTGCATGGGGCATAGCTGACCGGCACTTCTCCAGGTGCTGCGTGCTGGTCGTCATCAGTGTGGTCCTTAGTCACCTACACCTCCTGGAATGGGCAGCGACTCCAGGGAGAAGCGTCACTCTCCAGGTCCTACAGACCCCAGTCATGCCTTCCCGCCAGGTCCTGAGCACGCACAGAGAGCTACTACACAGGGTACCTACCTCCTGTTCGTCACGACTTGACCCTCACAGCAGCCGAGGAGGAGATCAGCTGTTGAGTAACCCATTTCATAGATGAGACTAGGGCACAGCGGGTGCCTGCAAGAGGCCATCTGGCTTAGAGATGCTGGACACCGGTGTCGGGGCTACAGCCACCCACATGCAGGGCTGGACAGAGAAGTACGGGGGACCTCCAAGGGAGATGGACGGTAAGGAGGGTCTGAGGGTCAGGTCACATCCTCCAGGACTTTGGATTTCTAGAACTTTCCTCCCTACCCCTCTCTGGGCTTCCAGGAACAGACAGAGAGTGATGAGGGGGGCTGCTCTTGGGTGAGGCCAGGAGTGCCAGCAAAGCAGGGGAGAAGTAGGAAGGGCAGGGAAGAAGCCCCAGGCCCACCTGCTGGGACACACAGAGTCCCCAGGGACTGAATGAGGAGGGGGGACCCGGTGCACAGAGACAGTAGAGATCCTCACTGCAAAGATGGGAAAACACGACAGAGATGCTCAGGGGCTTGTGGACAGATCCTCCGCCAGAGGGTATGGAGCCGGCAGCGGAGTGTGGGGAGCTGTGCCCACCCTCGAGGGTACTAGAGGCAGCCACTAGATTGAGGGTGGGGCTCCTTGAACCAGGGCAGAGATGCGGGAAGGCTGGGATGGAACTGAGTCCCTCCGAGACCAGGGGCTGGTCCCTCTGTCCACCTGTCCAGGTGCCGCTCCAAGCGTGTAGGCAAATACTGAGATCCATCCTGGAGGCGGCTTAGACTTGCCTCTGGTGGGCCCTTTAACACTGGAGAGAAGACATGATGACCACGGGGCCCCAGGGGACTGAGGACCAAGTGAGGACACCCAACAGCACCTGGCACTGATGGCCAGGGGAACGGGCAGAGAGAGTTCAGTCATCACCTCGTCAGGTAAAGCAACGGAACTGTGATGTGTGTCCCTAACGGGTCATGGTGAACAGATCTGGTACGCAACCATACGCGGGCTTTAAGCACTCCTGGATCCATACCGAGGGTGTCAGTCTTCAATAACTAAGTGTATTTTATCCTGTCAAATATGCACAGGATTTAAGCATCATTCCCCACACCACAGCGAAGGTTCCTTTACTGAATAACCTTTTTAACTTCCCAACTTATGGTAAACTTTTCTCAAAGAAAAAAGATAAATGACATATAAAAAGTTAATAGACTTCTACCCACGATAACGATGAAAACCTACCTGGAAATAGAAGAATGCTTGACCGAACCAGTAATGCATTATAGTGATCTCAGCTGCATCATGCCTCAGAGGCTTCCAGATGAATTTAGTCATTATAGTCTGAATCAGGAGGCTGAACACCAAGACTGGCAGATTATGTGGTCTAAAAAGCAAAGCAGCCAGAAGAACTAATCCACTATATATCTCCCATAAACCCACAGTCTTGATTGTGAAGTCTGCAGCAATGACTTGAGATTTAAGCAAGTCTTTGGTGCCCGTGAACAGAATGCCAAGGACAAAGACATGAACAAAACGAGCTTCAATAACACCCCTAAAAAAAAGCAAAACAAGTTTCATTGGTTAGCACCAGCTCAAAAAACTCATACATATTCTTCCCATGAAAACCACGTGTCTCCTTAGCGGACTAAACCAGCCACAGCGTCCGCCTACCTGGGTAACTCTGTGGAAGTGGGGGTGTCTGCTTCTGCATATCAGCCTCCCCAGAACCCCCCTTGCACAGAGGCTGGCAGGCCTGTCCTCCCCCTGTGCACTTCTCTGATGGAACTGGCTTCTGGGAGATCTCGCTCATTTGGCCCAAGGATGGCCTGGTACAAGACCAGAGCCATCACCTGCAGGATGCCAGAAAACCTGTCCACCTGTGTCACGGGGAATCTAAAAGACCGCTGCAATGAGAGAAGGTCCAGCTCTGTCAGAAATGTCCCTAAGTTCATAATGTTAAGATACATTTGGACATGTTTGCAACCAAGCACTCACACAGACACAACAGTGCAGTGCACACTGTGGGGCCTGGTGAAGGGCGGGCCACAGGTTAGTCTGGGCTCTTCCGCTTACTAGCTCTGCTGTTGGGGGAAGTTAGTTAAGGATTCTGACACTCACTTTGTCATTCCGAGAATGAAGAGAAATGGTACCTACACTTCATAAAGTGCCCTGGGAGTTAAACAAGAGAACACAGGTGAGGTGTGTGGCACACAACAAGTATTAAGGATTATTAAGAAATATTTTAGGGGCGGCTGGGGGGCTCAGTCAGTGAAGCGTCTGCCTTTAGCTCAGGTCATGATCTCAGGGTCCTGGGATCAAGTCCTGCATCGTCGGGCTTCCTGCTTCTCCCTCTCCCTCTCCCTCTGCCCCTCCCCCTGCCTTTGCTCTCTCCCCCTAACTCTCTCAAATAAATAAAATCTTAAAAAAAAGAGAGAATTATTTTAGCACTTCGTTTCCAATTATTTGTAAAGGGTATAATTTATGACGCTCTACCAAAAAATTTGATCTTATGAAACACACGTATCCCTAAAACATATTTTAAATAAATTTCATAAATCAAACATTTTATATATACAAGAAAAGCTGATCATTTAAAGTAATGCTAAGTAGATAAAATTTTTAAGTGAAATCATTACCATAATAATGTATCTGTTCTGAAAAACTGAATTTTCCTATCTCAGATTTTCTTAGGAACGTTAATGCAGTTAAAAAAAATTCCTTTTTTTAAAGCATAGTTTAATTCAAACAGACCACTGTCTGCTGTGTGCCTCCATCTTGTGTAGACACTTGCCACAGGGTCATGCACTGGTCAAGGAGCTGGGGTCAGGTGCAACCCCGTTGCCAAGGCATGTGTTAAACGGAGAGCTGATGACTGACCCACAAGGGTTAAAGAAGAAGTCAGCCAAGGCCCCGAGTCATCAGAGTGGGAGAATGCTGGGGTAGTCTGGGTGGTGAACAGGAAAGAGAGCACCAGTGGATGCCTTCAAGGGGTCCACCTCCTTGCTCTAAACCATTCAGTGCCATTCCCACACATCTAGGACCATGGCAATCTGGGCTTCTACTCCAGCCAAGCCTGGGCATCAGAGTGGCGAAGAAAGTCGGAAGTTAAAGGAAGATTTCAGAATATTGCTGGAGAGCTACAGACGGAACAGGGAGAAGCAGTTGTTAGGGCCATCTAGAACCTGGATGGCTCTATTGCAGCAAATGTTGAGAAATCGTTCTTTTTGATAGCTGAGTAATATTCCATTGTATATATGGACGCATCATGGAACTCTACATCAAAAACTAGGGATGTACTCTATGGTGACTAACATAATATAATAAAAATATTATTATAAAAAAAAAGAGCAGACCAATAATCCAAGAAAAAAAAAAGAACCTGAATGGCTCTAGAATTGGGGTAGAGCTAGAAGCAGAGGGAGCTAGAACCAAATGGCTCTAGTACTAGTGCAGATGCAGAAGTGAGAGGGGTCTAGAACCAGGACAGATGGGGTGGGGAATGGAAGCCTTTTCCAGGAAGAATGTGAGCCAAGCAGTGCATTGGCCTATGCTCTGGACAACAACAAAGGACACGCTGTGGCATCCCTCAAAGGCAAGTGGCCCAAGTCTGGAGATGAGTGATGATGAAATTAGGTGCACTGATCTGAGAGGAAATGAGGACTTTATTCATGTTTCACACTTGAACACCCTCCAACATGACGCCCAGCCTTGATATCTGCCCAGGGTCTCAGACTCCAAAGTGGACAGCCTTTGAGATGGGTCTCCTCACCATCTTCCCCCTACCTGACCTTGCTGCCTCAGGAGAAGCCCTGCCACCCTGCTGTCACCTCAGCCAGGCTCTTGGCATCACCTCAACTGCCCCTACCGTTGGCAGGTCCTGCTTCCAGTGTGCCCCATGGCTCCTAGGCACCCACACAGCCTGGCCACAGCCCTCAGCTTACACCTTGACCTTTTCAGAGAAGATGACATTTACTTTTCTTTCTCTGATTAGAAAAGCAATAAAAAAATGCATGAAAAGATCACAAGCCACCTGTGATTTCATGTCCTAAATATAATCGCAACCAATTACCTATTTTAGTCTTTCATACAAACATAAAAATACGTACATACTTCATACGCTGGGATCACATAACAGTTTTACAGCCTGCTGGTCCCCATCTTCGTATCTTGCATGCAAACACACTAGTTCAGCACAGAGCTTTCACATCACTCAGAGGCTCGTCCCACTGTTGCTGGCCAGTTACCTTCCTCTGTACTACGTGCGCCTATAAATCAGTAGTCAGAGAGCCTGCCTGTGTCCTGCCTTCAGGCCTCGTCTCTGGCTTGGATTCCCGAGGTACATTCTGTAAGAGGGCGCCCGGCTCAGAGGGCTGGACACACTCAAGGTTCTCACCCCACCCCACATCACCATTAAAAAAAGACAACCTGCCAGTTTGTGACAAAAAGTGGCCTTCATGACTCAGTCAGCACCAGGGGCCCCTCCCCACCCCCGGAGTTCGCCGTAAATTATGGGAAAGCTGATTTTTCTGGTGTGCTTTGTTTCCCAACTGCTAGGAAGCATCCACTCTTTGTGATTCCTGTTACTGTTTCCTGACTGAACAAAAGTGAATCCTTTAAATTTCTTATTTTTCGAGAATCCCTTGTTTTAAAAAAGAAAGCTCAGTGACCTTACTGCATTATCTATCTCTCTCCTACCAAAGCAAAGAGGCTAAGAGAATCAGTTCGCTGAGGCATTCCTTGTCAGGCTCTAAGAACTGCTGAGATCACAATTTGCAGGAGCCAACTCCAACTTTCTCAAGACTGCATGGCCTGCTTTAGTACATAAAACATGAAATCGATTTGCCAGTGCACTTACTTTGAAATGTCTTTGCTGTCTCGCTGCCATGGGAACAGGACATTTCCAATGGCTGCCCGGTAGCAATAGACGCCCAGCAAGCCAAGTGCCATGGCTACTTTGGATGTCAGGGAGCACCTCCTCTGAACCAGGGCGAAAATCACGATAAGCGAAAGGGCAGCCAGAACAGAGAGTTCAGCTTTGTGATCAGAGCTGCAATGAAATGGAAAAGCCCCCAAATTACTAACAAGTTAACTGCTGATGTCACGCAGCTGCATCAAGTGGCCTTCTAAGAACTGTATTAAAAATAGCTGATTTTTCTGAAAAGCAAAAAGAAGAAAATCATTGGTGATTTAAATTCAAAGGTTCTTAAAATGTAACAGATGAAGGACGGCTACCCCAAACTCTGGTTTCCATTCACAGACGGCCCCCACCGCCAGGCCTGCACTGACCAGCACAGCGATCTGCAGAAAACACTATCCACTGTATCCACTGGCTCCCATGGCAGCTCCACTGTCCCCCCCAGAGGTGAAGAGACTCTGGGCACACCGGATTTAGCAGGGTACACCCGCTCAGGGAGACAAAGCACGTTGTGGCGTGAACCCCTCTCATTCACTCATTGGCACAGACTGACTCACTTGAGAGTGTCTGCCCCCCCCCGGGGGGNGAGACTTCACGGAGGGGCTGAGCATCTCCGCTTGGAGCACGAAGCTGTCGCGGCAGAGCGGCCCCCCCTGGCCCTGGCCCCCCACCCTGCTGTATCGGGGAGTGCTGCGCTGGAAGGCAGGGTGCTCTTCTGTGCTCGTGCTCACAAAGCCCAGACACTTGGAACTGTTAAGTGGGTGACTGACTACCTTGCTAAGGCGAGCACACATCAGTGGAAAAACTACTTGGAAAAGACTCAGAGGAAACATGTGGCCGGTGTCAAGACGTGGGCCCAGGGACGGCAGGTGGTGACAGGGGTCATGCTGGGACCTGGCCCTGCCCTTGTCCTTGCTCTGGGAGGCAGTCACCTGGGTGTGCATTCACCGTTGCCCTTTAAACTGTGTTCTGTGCACTCTCCTGGATTGTTAATTGTAACAACTGAAAAACAGCAATAAGAAAGGTGAGTTTACATGGCTCCCCAGAAGCTCTGCTATGAAGGAGAAATGGGGCCGTACTGTTGCCTCCTCACCAACTGACAGGACTAACTCAGCAGCACAGGGAAGACTCGTGATGCAGGGGGGCATCCTGCAGGGAAGAGTCCCGTCCCCCCAGTGTGCTGGAGGAGGGTCCGGACTGAGGAGCAGGGGGCGAGGCATCCAGGGTGGGAATTAGCACTTTCTCCTGCACTGCTTCAACTCCCCAGAAAAATAAGAAGTGAGGCCACTGGGCTGTCCCAGGGCTCCCCCAATCTCACATGCTTGGACAGGTGCCTCAGCTCCCTTCTGCTTCCTCTCCTGAGTAGGACAGGCCAGCAAGCTCTCTGCAGGCTTGCTGTGAAAATGAAACGAGCAGGCACACAGCAGGGATGTGAAAAAAGCTGCCTGTGGTCCCTGTGGCTGGCAGGCATTTGCTAACAGAGTTAACACCTGGGAGAAGTTTCCCACCAGAATTATCTGACCAGAGGAATGATTTTTATAGCTTTTGATGGATAGTTCCAGGTATCTTCCCAAAGGACCATGGCAGCATGTGGTCAGGGGTCCTCTGCTGCTTACCAGGACTAGGTTCTATCAATTCCTCCTGTGTGTCTACCTGACTATGAGTAAAACCACACCTTGTTGTTTGACCCGAAGCTCCCTGATCCCCAGGAGGGCAATCATGTCCCTTCTCTTTCTGTTGACATTCCCTCCTTTAGGAGCATGTCCAGTACTGTCCTGAGCCCCCCTCCTGGTAATTTTCATGCAAGTCCTTCACAGCAACAGGAAACAAATGTGCATTCTGTTCCTTCCTTCTACTTTAGTTTTCTAAGTCTTCGTTGACAGACAATTAAAATGTATAACATAGGGGCACGTGGGTGGCTCAGTCGCTTAAGCGTCTGTCTTTGGCTCAGGTCATGATCCTGGGGTCCTGGGATGGTGCCCCATGTCGGGCTCTCTGCTCAGCGGGGAGCCTGCTTCTCCCTCTGCCGCTCCCCTGCTTGTGTGCACACGCTCTCTCTTTCAAATAAATAAATAATCTTAAAAAAAAATATATATATATATATAATATAGCCACATTTTTTGAGAGAGACAGAGAGAGAGAGAGAGACTGCATGGGGTTGGAGCAGGTAGAGGCAGAGGGAGAGAAAGAATCTCAAGCAGACTCCATGCTAGGTATGGAGCTAGACATGAGGCTCAATCTCCCGACCCTGAGACCATGACCTGAGCCGATCAAGAGTCAGACACTTACTTGACTGCACCACCCAGGTGCCCTGATACAGCCAAATCTTGACCTCTTCTGTCCCAGTTCCCTCTCTTTACTTTGATCCTCCCCATCTGCTATACTTTTGGCTTCAGGTGGGGAGAGAGGAGTGGGTGGCCAGAGGGAGTGTGGCCCTGCCCCAGCCCACATTGTCAGGGAGGAGGCAGCAAGTGACAAAACTACATCCTTGCTGCAGTTGGCATTTTATCTACTTATTTATTTTTAAAGATTTTATTTATTTATTTGACAGAAAGAGGCAGCGAGAGAGGGAACACAAACAGGGGGAGTGGGAGACGGAGAAGCAGGCTTCCCACTGAGCAGGGAGCCCGATGCGGGGCTTGATCCCAGGACCCTGGGATCATGACCTGAGCCGAAAGCAGATGCTTAACGACTGAGCCACCCAGGCACCTCTGCACCCAAATACCCCTGCAGTTGGCATTTTAAAACTCAAAGGTTTTCATAAACATAAACAATTACAGTGATTCAGCAATTAAAAAAACAAAACCCAAATAAATCCATCTTTCAAAACTAATTCATGGCTTACGGTCTATTTTTCCATATTTCTATATTTCCAAATATCATTTCTATTCTGAATATGAAAAATAGGCCTACATTTTGAAAAAGAAGACTCTGTGTGTGGCCAGTCAACCACGCAAGGTCTGGCCTAAGGCCACAGCTCATGCTCTTACCTGGCGAGCCAATGCCCCAAGTCAGGCCGGTGGGCCCACTGCACACCCGTCTGGTTTAGGGACCGCAGCAGCCGACAGCAGGTAAGTATCACCCATGGGCTTGCTAACACCATCCACTTCTCATAGCCTCTGAGCGTGTCAAGGGCAGTGGGGTTCTTAGACACTCTGTGGGGCTCTAACACGTTACAACACGTGCTCCTGTCCCGTAATGCTGCTGCAGTGCTGACGAATCCCTCCTCCACGTGTGAGCACGGCTGGGGCTCACAGTCATCCCTTAGAAAGCAGTTTCTGTAGATTTCGTGACACAGAGCCAGACACAGGGTGTTAACGAGGAAATACCAGGTCTGGTGCTCCTCCTCGATGAAGCTGCTTGCACCCAGACTCAGCATGTGGCCCATGGTCCCCAATAAGATAAGAACATCTAACTCCGACCATTGTGCCTTTGGATGAGCTGGATTCTGGAAAAGGAAAGTGCATTTTGTGAGGGGAAAAGTATAAAAATTACACAAATCCCACCACATGCACTTAACCTACTGTGACAGGTACTTGCTAGCCCCTCACGCCCCACACCCATTTCCTGCTCTGATGGGACTGCCTATTCTCCTGGGGCACGGCCAGGGGCACAGAAACAGCACTGGCAGTTGTCACCCTGGACTGCAAGTCCTAAGCTGAGTGACCCACACCATCCGGGCAGGGCTGCAGCTCAGAGAGCTCACCTACCAGCTCCTGAACCCAGTCCTCCTTGAATCCTCACCCCTTCCCTGGGAGCCTGAGGTCTGCAGGGGTGGTCCACAGTCAGTTCCTGCTATTTGAAACCAAAGAACCCCAGGATATATTCCACCAAAGCAGACATCTAATTTCATCATGAATTTTCCAGAAATCCAGACGGTTTTCCTTGAAATGATCAATTGTATTGAAACAACAAAGTTGGCATCACAGTCCTATCCTGTAAATATACTAACTGAAAGCATTTAAAATTAAAGATGAGAATTTAATGACTGTCATTTGATAATTATTTAATAATATTTACTCTATTTATCGTGTGCAGCTTATATAAGAAAGAAAGATACCATGAATCTGTTTAGGCCCTGGGGAATCAAATGGCTCTAGGGAAACCTATACTCTCATGGGGAACAGAAACGAGCCATAAACAACAACCCGTAAGTTCCTCACACACACACACGCAGGGAAGGGCATCAGATGGCCCTGAGGTGCGGCAGCTGCACTGGGGGGTGGGGGAGCTGGAGTTACTTCCCTGAGTCCCTTGGGCTCCAGGCACCATGGACCAATTGTGACTGTCCATCTCTGCTTCACTGGCCTACCTATGAATAAAGGAGTCAGAGGCCCAAGATTCTAAGCAATCTAAAGGAAAACATCAGTCTTGAAAAGAAAAGGCAGGATGGACTCTCAAAGAAGGCCGCGTGAGGACAAGGTCCCGGGCTCCTGCTGCCGTCCCAGAAGGTCCAACGAGTAGACTCTTCTCTCTGAAACGTTCTTCCCTTGGCTGCAGCTCAAACACTTTGGGAGAGATGTCTATTCACACACTGCCCCATCAGCCAACTGCCTATTCATCTGTGACCAACAGCTCTGTACAGTCCCGTGATTACAGTCACAGGGACCCTGTCTTTCCCATAAAGAAACAAGGCACATGACCTGACAACACAGGTCTGAGTGTCTGAAGTCAGGATGCTCAGACGTCAGCCCCTCTGAAGTGTGGGCTCCTCTCCTTGGCTCCTTGACTCCGCCTGATACACACCTGGGGTTTAGCAGCCAGTGTCTGATGAATGAAAGATCAGCTGAAATAAGAGAAAATGGCCTACCCAGAAAGCCAGGGTCGTATGTGTAGGAACGAGCCTTACCTTGCTCAGGAATTTTCCACCGGCAAACATCTCGGCCAGAGCAGACATGACTGCACAGAGCAGTGCAGAGATCAACACCATCACTCCGCCTGCCGTCAGCCACGAGAGGCCACAGAAATAGCAGGAACTCTCGGCCGAGGTGCACACAATGACGTGAAGAGCAGAAAGAACCAGGAACGTCAAATAAAACAGTAGAGAAAACACAGGCGACCACAGAGGAACCTCCAGTTCAGCCTTGTTGTTCAGAGCTTGTGGGATGCTGAGCAGGAGCAGGGCTAGAACCTGGAACAGGAAAAGAGCAGCAGTGTCCACGACTGCTGGGCTCAGAGAGAACTCCTGACCTCGTGCCAGCTGTTCAAATGTTGGAAACAGAAGAGAAACATGATTTCTGATGAGCTGCCAAGAACGTATGCGTGCAGCAGTGTGGAGCACAGAAAGCTGACGCCTGATGGTACTTTGGGCATGAAGACACACGATGAAAGAGTTCAACAAACAAGGAAACTGGTATTTTCCCATTTTTAGAAAAAAACAGTATTTTATATGCTTTAAACTACAATATTCTGGCTGAGTTACCAAATCAGTTTAACAGCTGCGCCATAACTCCACACGAGCACCGTACCTCCAAAACCATGACAGTCCCCACCAGCATCGAGTAGATGTCGTACTGGGCCACTTGTCTGCTCAGGGACAGGCTCAGGGTCCTCAGTGCATCCAAGTACTGCCTGCGAACCTTGGCTCCCAGGTTGAAAAGGACTTCTGAGTTATTTTCCTCCAAGTACAGTCTGATCCAGTTCCCATGCAACCTCTCTGACATTTTAAACTGCTCAAATCCAGGCTCTAACAAGAAGAGGACAAGATCAAGACAGGAGGACAGATCACAGACATTCACGCACATTTATCATTTCAAAGTATTCAGTTATTCACAGCACGTGGTGTGAGCATAAAGCCCGCTACCTAATGAAGATGACCTATCCCTTGGGGGGTGGCCAGCAGCACCCTCAGTAAAACTAACAGCCAATGATGCTCACGAATCCTTGGATAGCCTGCCTGCTGGCCAGCCCACTACACCCCAAAGCACAAAGCAGCACACAACATGGAAGAAGTGTCTGCCCACTGCTCTGCGCCCTTTCTCTCCCTCCCACACCTGGCCTTGCCTCTTCCTCCCCCTTCTCTCTCAGTCTCTCTCCAAGCTTTTCTTCTTCTTTAAAGTGCAATACAGAAACACCCCAGGGATGCCTGGGTGGCTTACTCAGTTAAGTGTCTGCCTCCACTCAGGTCATGATCCCAGGGTCCTGGGATCGAGCCCCACATCGGGCTCCCTGCTCAGCGGGAAGCCTGCTTCTCCCTCTCTCTGCTTGTGCTCTCTCTCTCTCTGACAAATAAATAAAACCTTTAAAAAACAAAACCAAAAACAACCCAGAAAGGCATTACATTAACAGGCCCTTGGTGTTACAAATCTTTCCAATGCTCACACATTGTGAGGACTGGGCAGGCAGTGGCCTGACGCTTCTTCCATCACATCCACTTCCCACTTTTGACTGACAGCACCCATCTTTGACCTACTTCCCTTCTTCACATGTCCTGACCCCTCCTGCCACGATGCCGAGCTAGAAGACCTATCCCGACACACAGCCAGGGCTGGCAGAACAGCTCCTGAACTGAAGCCCAGCCCCAAATGCTGCCGTCCACTCTGGGATGGCAGTGGCAGGCAGCTCAGCATCAGGGAGCTGGACCAGACTTACTGGTCTGGAGAAAGACCAGACTTACTGGTGACTCAACTAGTCTGCAAAGCAAGAACTTCCTTTCCGAGACTCCATGGTATTTCCTGTGCTCTCCTGACCTCCAGCAGAGCTATTCCAGGATTAGGGTTAGGGTTGCTGTATAACCCTGAGCACAGCCCAAATGCCCGAAGCCCTGCCGGTGCTGCAGATAACAGGTGACCAAGTGCTGGTGGCCTGCATGACTCCAAGCCCCTCAACGCCTCTTCTTCCCCCATGACCTGAGATAGGGATGACGACCATGCCCACTCCAGAGCTCATGGGCTGGCAGGTGATAGCTGGGATCTAAACTCAATTAGTCTGGATCTAGGATGGAAAGCTTAATTGTTAGACCCCACCACCCTGCAGTCCTAGAGACATAGGGGCACCCATGTCTATATCCAGAATCACAGAGACATAGGGGCAGCAGGTCTATACCTCACCACATAGAATCATAGGGAAGTGAGCACCTGTGTATGTGTCCAAACAAGTATTTACTGAGCATTGACGACATGCTACATGCAACCAGGTACAGTTCCTGCCTGCTTGGGCCTGTCATCTAGTTGGGGTCACAATTTTTCACAAATGCTATGGAGGAAAGTAGGGGAATATGGGAGACTTTTGGTAACACTGAAGGAACTGACTAAAATCTGGAATTGAGGGTTGGCAACAATAAGGTCTGGCACTGAAGCTGAAGTGGAAGGTGGCCCAGAAATCCACCAGGTGATAACTGGGGAAGAGCATCCAGTCTATGGGAGTAGCACATGCAAAGGTCCCGAGGTGAGAAAGTCTGTCCCACTGGAATGAAAGTCAGGGAGCGATGGGTGAGTTGTATCAGATTGGGCTGGATGTCAGGGGAGGCCTTGAAATCGACTTCACTGTCAGACACGTACCGAGTTTTGTCTCGGGAAATAGGATCACTGATGGCATAGACAAAGGGCATTCTAGGAGTATAAGGCCCCATGAATGTTTTCTCATGCCAGGGACTGACCTACGTTCATCTCATGGGCTTCTTTCTGGCCATACCCACTGCAGTGCTTAATTCTCCCCACCTGTTCCTCCTGAAATAAGTAAACAACCCCCACTCTGGGACACATATTACCAATAATAAATTTGCAAAACCTACCAAACTCACAAGTTACTTTTGAAAACAAGCAAAGTAACTGTTGTCTCTCCTCTGGACTGAAATGTGCACCAGGGCTGGCCTCACTTTTCACACTGTTGCTCACTGGGGCCACCTCACGGACAAGGGGCTGGCCCCCGAAGTTCTCCCACCATTTAGGACACCCGGCCCCCCAGTCCTTGCTGGTTTTCCACAGGCAAGTCAAGGCCAGCCTACATCTCAGTGCAAACTTACGGGCATTCACTCTACTAACTAGTACTCCACTTTCTCAAGTAGGAAAAGTTGCCAACATCACATTAATTGCTGCCTCAAACTAGGCGTTGACCTAGTCAACTCCAAACAACCAAACCAGCCCCAGTCCCAGCCCCAAACATGTTGTCCTTGAGGCACCTTGATGGTCAGATAAATTGTTTGAAAAAATAGTCCTGGGGAGATGTGCTCTCTTGTTCTGGATCATTCTTACCAGCATATAAATACCCCTGAGTTTCTCCCAACTTAAAAATATAAACAACATACCCTGTGTTGGCCTCGGTCCACCTCACACAACAGCCATTTCCACGCCCCACTTCCTTCCCTGCCCGACTCCAGCCCGGCCCTCTATGTGCACCACTCCTGACAAAGTCATTGGTAACATCACCTGCCAGATGAATGGTCAAGTCTCAGTTTCTCATTTTATCCTACCTTGAGCAGCATTCGACTTGGCTGCTCACTCCTTACTTCCTAAAATTCTTTCTTTACCTGGCTTCCTCAACACCAACCCCCTCACCCCACAAGCACCCCACTCTCCCACTTCAGTAATGGTCACTACATTCTTCCATTGCTCTGCTGAGCATGTCAAGTTGTTCCTTATGCCTCTGGTTCACCTGCACCTTCTATCCAGTGCATCAGCAAATCCTGCTTGCACTGCCTTCAAAATATATCTGGAACACAGCCGTCTGTCCTGGATATAGCACCGCCACTGCCTGGGCCCTCCCCTCCCCTTACTAGGGCACTGCAGCAGCCTTCAAACTCTCCTACAACACAAGGTAGAACCCTCCACACGGGCACCCGAGAGAGCCTCTGAAAATGTAGCTCAAAGATTTCAGACTGCACGGAAGGCTGCGTGAGCTCCCCACCTAGCTCGTGACAGAAGAGCCCCTCCAAGGCCTAAAAGGCCTCCCGATCCCTCTGACCTCGTCTCCTTCTGCCTTACTCCAGTTCGCCCTGCTCCAGCCACTCTGTCCCCTGGTCATCCTTTGAATGTGCAGACACGTCCCCGCCGTAGGCTCCTGCATCTGCCAAACGCTCCCTCTGAGTCTCAGAGGCCAGGCCTCTGCCCTGACAGCCCTCCCCCCACCGCGTTCCCCGTCCCTTCCCCAGTACACCCTCCTTCTGAGGCATTCGTCGCCATCTTACAGCTGCTGCTACTTCTCTACCTCTGGAAGCCAAGCTCCATGAGGGCAGAGCCCTTGCATCTCCTCAGCCAAACAGGAACTTAGTGAAAAAATTCCATATTTGTTGAACGAATACATTTATTTATGAAAGAGCTTGATGTAGGTAATTGTATCTGTGGGTGTCGCTAACGGTGACCATCAGGGTTCTAAGAAAACAGAAGTACAGTCAAAGACTGAGACCTGCACACCATGAACACAGGAAAACACCAGGTGCAGTGGAAACATAGTCTCTTAACTGAGTTACCTTTTTTGTATGATGGCGCATTCTCCTGCAACAATTTGCTGAGCTGCACTGCATTTAAATGTAAAAACCTCAGTTGTTCTCTCACCGGTCTCCCTTCCACGGTGGGGAACAGGAGGCTGCCGACACTGTTCGCTGGGATTGGCAAACCAAGCCCTATTGCTAGGGTTGCAGCCAAGTCAGTCTGTTGAACATGCTTTGGACGTCTGATATCACCTAGAGAAAAGAAAATGGTTTAAGTGACAGGCTCTCAAACATGTACGGTGGCAGTCATTCCCTCGACCTGCTATGACAAATTACCCGTATCTTCAAAGCATTCCATGTACATTCATAGGGAAATCACCTCACTGGTGTTTGTGTCGACAAATTTACTAAACGCGCATTCTGTGTGGGCACGGGGACTTCCCCGAAGTAGCATACAATCTGTGGGAGAGATACCGGCACGAGAACCTCAATACTGCCCGAGGTTCCGAGCTGGGGGTGGGCACGGAAGAAGCAGGTAGCTCTGCAGATGCTGAGGGTTGGTCACTTTGGTGAGGTCAACAGTCAAGCTCCTGAACCAGGGTGACGGTGGGATCTCTGGCGGCCCTACCGCCGTGGGTTCTGACAGGTCTACACAGCGCTGAGAAATGGACACAGACATCTCCGCGGCTCCTGAGTAGAAGGCACCTCTAACTGGGAAGAGTAGAATGAGGCTGGATTCAGCTGGGCCGAGTCCTATAACCAGCTCTAACAAACAAGACATCTGCCTACCGATGGCCTGAGCAATTGAAGGGCTTTAAGTCCAAGCAACGGCTAGCCTTCCTACTAACCCTTGCAAGGAGAATGGGTACCACAGCAGGACACTGGGCTCACACTCCTGCTTTGCCACTATCCAGCTGATGCCTTGGACAAGAACTTGACTTTGTCAGACTTTTCTCATCTGTAAAGACAATACCCAGCCACACCCCGGCACCCCGCCCCCCCTGCACTACTACAATACAGGTCTGAGGGGAACTGAGGGGGCCACCAGGGAAGTCTACCCAGGAGAGCTGGTGCTTGCTGGGAGTAACTTAGACACTCTACTGTGGGTTTGTAGAGGTTTTACTTTGATTATGGTACTTTCTGGTTGTATAGAATTTTTCTTTTTAATTTGGTCAAATATATTAATCTTTTCTTGACTAACCCTCCACTGATGGCTCTGGGTTATACTTAGAAAGAAACTTCTACTCCGGTATTATCATGTGTTTTCTTCTAGTATTTTCCTATATGAAGTGCTTTGATCTGAAACCAAACCCAAAACAAAAAGCCCCCTTAAACTGCTTTTTGGCACTGATAAAGGTGGTGGTGCTGGTGTTACTCTGAGACTACTGTAGACCATTATGTGATACTCATATCCGGGGCTGCTGACAACCAGGATTCTAAGCTTGGGAGGAAGAGAGAAGAGATGTAAGATCTAAGAATTTCATTTCACAGCAGAGAATGTGGATTGCAAGTATCAATACAAACTCAAGACAATTTTATCTTAAAAAGACTTCCTTGCTTTGTCCAGAAATGGTAACTACACAAGTATCCATGAGTACCGCTCGCTCTGAGATGGTGGTCCTCAAAGATCCCTTTCCACTGAAAGGAACGAGGGAATCCTGGAAAAGCAGCTGATTCCAGGTCTAGGCGAGGAACTGTGCACGAGAGGCTGGAACAACTTTTCAGAGCAGGCAGCAACAGAGTCCTCAGAGATACTAAAGGCTCTGTTGCTGCCTGAGACCTTAAGGCTGGAAGGACTCAGAAGCTAATCTGAATCAGAGGCTCCTACTAGTTAAAGATGGGACAATCTGAACATTGAAAAGAAAAATATTTATACTGAATTGAAACAAACTATGCTTAAACCCATGAGTTCACAACGCTACTGAACACCAACAACACAACCCCTAATTGGTCACAGTTGAAGCACGCTAGTGAACTCACAGTGAACTAATTCATTGATTTGAAACTGGAAATCAAGTGGGAAGAATAACCCATCTTCACTCCTATCTCTGTTACAAAAATGGTACTGCTAGGTAACAAAAAGTAGATTGGGGAAGATTCTCCTTATAGAATTATTCTGGCTAGTTAATGAAAAAAAGAATTAGACAATTGAATATCACTGTCTCCAACCTCCGGTGAGTTACTGGCCCTAGCTGGTCATCAATGGCTACCAGCTTCACTACGCAGCAAAGAGTCAGATGCTGCTGGAGACAGCCTTACGAAAACCAACTAAATCAATGGGATCTGAATGTGTCTCCTGGTCAGAGAGGATTCACAGAGGAACAGAGGACATGTCAACAGACAGTGCAGAGGAAGACTCCCCAGGACAAATAACCAGGTTTTCCCAACAAACAAATTGTTGTAAAATAGAATAGGATGGAGTGGGGACCCACAGACAGAAGAGACGTAAAGAGACACACCAACCTCAGTGCGTGGATCTTACTGGTATCTTAACTCAAACAACTAAAGAGGGAGACAGACATTGGAAATTTGAACACTGACCATTTGATGAATAAAGGAAGGAATACCATATTTTAAATGTGCTAACAGTATCGAGACTATGGTAAGAAAGTAAGAAAAGCACATAACTTCTAGAGACCTGCTTTCAAGTAAAACAGGAGAGGAAAACAGGCGAGAGGAGAGAAGACGTGAGAATGGCTATAACAGGGGCACCTGGGTGGCTCAGTCCATTGAGCGTCTGCCTTCAGCTCAGGTCATGATCCCAGAATTCTGGGATTGGGATCGAGCCTGGTCCTGCTCGGTGGGGAGTCTGCTTCTCCCTCTGCCCCTCACCCCAATCATGCTCACTCTCTCACACACTCTCTCTCAAATACATAAAAATCTTAAAAAAAAAAAAAAAAGAAAAAAAGATTGGCCATAACTGGCCCATAACCACTGAAACTGGGTGGTGGGCTTGGGGGTTTAATACACTGTTTTGACTACTTTCGTATGTCTGAAAATTTACATAATAAGGAGTCTTTAGAGGCATTTAAATGTTTTGATCTGGGATTTACCTAGGTTCAAAGAATGAGATAGATTTTCCCATCACTTCTGGAATGCCTTCTCTTTTCTACATTAATGTGAAATGCCACCTTTTGTCACCAAATGCCCAGATCTACTGGGGTCTATTTTTGGCCTCTTGACTTTGCTCTACTGGTTAGCGTGACTGGCTCTTGCCAGCAGTATTTTGAGAACTGTAATTCTGTTAACACTAATACAAGGGAGGCCACATTACACAGTGGGTTTTACCCTGTAGAAGAAGGAAAAGAATTTCAGAAAACCATTCTCTCCATCCAGCACCCAGGCCTTCTTGCACCTGTCTCCTCTCCACTGGCCCCAGCAATGTGCTCTGTACAGCTAAGCCACCTTTCACACATTCAATCAACAAATACTGATGAGACGGCCACTGTAGGCCACTATTCTGGGCTTGAGGAATAGAATATGAAAGAACAGGCAAAGTCCCTGCCCTTCACGGAGCTTACATCCTGTTAGCAGGAGGAAGACAATAAAATATACCTGCTCTCCCCTGTGTGGAGGTCGAGCAGAGGCATGAGGTCAGAACTCTGGGGGTGGGCAGTAGCAGGCTGGGGGTGTATGAAATCACATGGTACACAACTCAGAACTGCTTATTTTTTAACACCTCAAGATTTATTTTTATTAGAATAAGCAACAAACATTTACATGAATCTGTAGGATAAAAATAAGCCTTCAAAGACCTATCAGGAAGGTGGCATGAGGAGCTCTGTGGATCTGCTTGCCAGGAAAACAAGCATAGCTGGTAAAAATTATAAAAACCACCACAAGAATTTATAGCTTCTGGAAACCATCTAGGGACATACAGCAAATGAAGAAATCTTTGTTCAAGAAAATCTCCTAAGCTTGGTAAGAGCAGGGGAGTGTGAGGCACCTGAGGAACCATGACTCACTCCCTACCCCCTGTAGCTCCACGGGACAGACTCCACTCTGAGAGGACAGAGCAAAGAACACGGGGCTCCCTCACCCCTGGGTCCCTGTGGGGTCTCTGAGCTCTCCTGGGGAGTAACAACCTGCCAGCATTGCCCATCCTCCTCAGCTATATGGGGTAGAGGCTCAATCCTAGCTGAGTGGCTGGGAGCTCCCTTTTTCTGCCCAGCCCCATACAGAATTTCTACCCCAGTCTGCTTGCAGGGTAGAGGCTGCCCCCAGAAGAGGCTAGTGGAAAAGATCAGAGGCTACTACACAGAGCCCCCAAGAGAAAGGGACTGCTGTCACTGCCCGTAACTAGAAACCATGGCTCAGAGATTTTGCCCAGGGCAGGCCACAGAACAGAGCAAAGCTCCCCACAAAAGAACTGACTTTGTCTGAAACAGAAGGTGGTGAATTCAAGCCTAGGAATGCTCTTGAAAACAATGGAGATCTTGGAGGTGGGCAGCTGAGAGGAGGCTGGTAGCTTCATGATAGCCACAAGCTAAACCACAGGCCAGCTGGGCGCTCACAGAGAGGGTCAGAACCATCTCAGAGAATAGCCTCGAAAATAAGCCCGCAAAGGGGCTCAAATACAAGATCAGATCGTGGAGCACATTTATTATAGGTTGTCAAAAATAAGGCAATCAGCTGGCAACAAGTGGAGCCTGACAGCTGGGTGTGACAGCAACAGAGGCAATAACCTAGTACAGCTACCACAGAGAGAGACAGGCACAGGGCGTCAGTGGGACCGCTGTCACCAGGGCGGCTGTGCCAGCACGGGAGCCACAGCAGACTCCATGCTGCAGGAGAGAGAATTCACTGAAGTGGTCTAGCCATGCCTTTCAGCAAATAAACAAGGGAACAGCCCGAGGGTGGGGGTGGGGGCGGGGTCAGCATCCAGAGTTGCTACAGTGTATTATTTGAAATGGTCAGTTTTCGCTGAAAACTATGAGCAATCATGCAAAGAAATAGGAAAGTACGACTCAGAAGAAAAAAGAACAGAACCTTCCAGTAAAGGGCGCAGATGCTAGAGGTAACAGACAGACTTTCAAGCAGCCACCACAAACACGTTCAAAGAGCTACAGGAAACTACACATAGACAAGTAAAGGAAGGTCTGATGACAATGTGTCATCGAATAGAGATTATCAACAAAGAGACAGAAATTATAAAGGAAAGAATCTATGGAAACTGTGAAGATGAGAAATATAATAACCGAAATGAAAAATTCACTATAGTTGCACAACAGCAGATTTTGAACTGGCAGAAGAATGACCAAATTTAAAGGCAGACTGATAAAATTATACAATCTGAAAAACAGAAACTTTCCCAAATTTGATGAGAACCATTAATCTACCCATCCGAGAGGCTCAACGAACTCCAAGTTGAATAAACACAAAACAGACATATATAACAAAAGTGCTGACAGAAAAGACAAGGGAAGCCCGGTCAGACTGAGGATGTCTCATCAGAAGCCGTGCAGGCCAGAAGGCAGTGGGACAGCACACCCAAAGTACTGAGAGAGAGAAGACGGTCAGCTCAGAGTCTTCTACCCAGCAAAACTACCTTTTAAAAATGAAGACATACTAAAGACATCCCAGATTAAAAACAAAAAACAACAAAAAAGAAACTATTTATTGCTAGCAAACCTGCATTATAAGAAATGCTAAAGGAGGTTCTTCAGGCTGAAAACAAGAGACTCCAGATGTTAATTTCGATCCATAAAACAAGCAGAGATCATCAGTAGTTACACAATTATAAAGCAGCATAAGCACACATTTAAAAAGCCATTATATAAAGCATACGTATAGTTACGTCCTCAGTTTGTAACACAGAAATGTACTGCACTTGGAGTGCTTGGGGGGCTCAGTCGCTAAAGCGTCTGCCCGAGGCTCAGGTCATGATCCCAGGGTCCTGGGATCGAGTTCCACATCAGGCTCCCTGCTCAGCAGGAGCCTGCTTCTCCCTCTGCCTCTGCCACTTCCCCTCACTCATGCTCTCTCTCTCAAATAAATGAATAAAATCTAAAAAAAAAAAAGTACCATATGTGACAGTAACAGCATAGAAAAGGTAAGTGGGGCAAAGCTGTACTGGAGAAAGAAAACAACACCACAGGAAAACATCTGTCCAGGGGCGCCTGTGTGGCTCAGTCATTTAAGCGTCTGACTCTTGATTTTAGCTCAGGCCATGACTTCAGGGTCCTGGGATCGAGCCCTGCATCAGGCTCCCTGCTCAGTGGGGAGTCTGCTTCTCCCTCTCCCTCTGCCCCTCCCCCTGCTTGCACATACTCTCTTGCTCTCTCTCTAAAATAAATAAATAAATCTTAGGGAAAAAAAAAAAATCTGTCCACAGAAAAACTTCCCAAAATGTTCACAGCAACATTATTCGTAACAGCTGAAAAGTGGAAACAACCCATATGTCTATCAACAGATGGATACATGATGTGGTCTATCCATCATGTGGAACATAATCCAGCCAAGGAAAGGGATGAAGTCCTGATGCCACTACTACCTGGATGAACCCTGACAGCATCACGCCAAGTGAAAGCAGCCAGTCACACAAGGCCATGTACTACAAGGTCCATTCACAGGAAATGTCCAGAAGAGGCAAATCTACAGAGATGAAAAAAAGATTAGCGGTTGCTGGCAGCTAGGGGTAGGGGGGGTAAGTGGGGGTACACTGTCCTGAAATTAATACTGACTCTGAGCGAGCTACTTGCAGTGCAGTCCTGGCTCATAAAATAAGCATAATGAGACAACTGAACACAACCATTCCTGATACAAGTACACAAATGACACTGTCCGCACTGAGGTCAGTGACCTGAACAGCCCTGTCAGTGCCCTGCACACGCAGCCTCCCTGGCTGTTCCCGGCACTGAAGACGCGGTCAGGCCTCCCACGGAGGACATTCTTAAATACCCATCTCGGAGGTGGAACACTAGCACTTTAGTTCAACAACAACCCTAACACCCCTACAAGAAAAACCACCGGCTTAGTTGTCTCTTTTGCTCCACAGACCACAAGACCCCCGAGGGTGGAGGCTGCCCACAGTGCCCAGCACAGTGCCTGGCCCACCGCAGGTACGCGGCACACCTGTGCTGGATGCATGAGTGGACAGGGCATTTCTGGCATGGGGCTCTCGTTCAGTAGGGGAGCCGCACGGGACCCAGCTTCGGTATGCAGTGTGGGAAAGCCAGGTCTAGAAGGCTGGTGCTCTGACTGGTAGTGTGTGCGCTCCCTGGAAGACAGGTTTCTGCAAGACACCTAGAATAGGAAGGCTCAGGTCCCAAGAGCTAATGACTTATATCCTAGGAGATCAGATGTCCGAGAGGAGGAAGTGTTGCAAAAAGATTGAAGGAAACCAACGGAGATTCTTCCCCAACCAATCCTTGCTCGAGTGGGAGATTCATTCATTTGACAACCCTTTTTGGCACCCATCACATACCAGGCAATGTTTGGGCCCAAGGCAGGCAAGTACCAAAGAACAAAACAGATCTGGCCCTGCCGACTGTAGCGTGAAGTGCAGAGAGGAGGTGGCTGTTACATGATCACACAAGTCTGTAACTACAATCTAAGCCAAGAAGCAGGGCAGCACACGTGGACTGCTATGAATGACGAACAGAGGGAGGGCAATTTAGTTTCATGGATGAGCGAGTGACAGCTGAAACCAGGGATGAGTGGACAACCAGGCCAAAGGGCTGACGATGATGGAGTTGGGCACATGGAGAAGAGCTTGTCACCTGGGGGACCCGTGCGAACGGCAGAGGCCAGGACACACCGACTAATGGTGAATATGGTTCAGGATGAAGCTGCGAGGTAGGAAAGAAGCCTCACATAGGATTGTTACTTGATCCAAAGTTCAGCTACTGAAAGGTTTTATGTATGGGAGATTGGGGTTGGTCTAGAATGTGGGGAGCAAGGGAGAAGGAGGGTGAAGGCAGACGCCCACATTTCCACCTGGAAGACTCACTTGAAGGTGCCATCTGCTGGCAGGGGAATACGAGAGGGCAGATGGGACGTGCAGCTGTCGTAGTTGCTCGACCTTTGGGAGACCCAAGTGGAGGAGTCAGACATGTAGCTGAGCAGACAGTCTGGAGATCGGAAAAGAGGAAACAGCTACAGGGATCAACCTGACAAGTGTAGAGCCTATTCATGGCATTTAAAACTACGGGAGTGGACGAGATCATCTCAGGAGTGAATGTAGAATGAAACTAGGGAGAAAGTCCAGAAAGAATGCCAGGACCAGGAGCTAAGCTAGCAAAGACCAGACAGCAAAGCAAGAGGTGGGAAGAAAATCAGACAAATGGGAGCTACTAGAACTAGGGGTCAGAGATGCCCAATGGTACTGAAGGGTCACGTGAAAGGAGCCCGGAGAGTGTCCAACTCAGAGACAGCCGGTGAGCGAAGCGGGCGTGCTGTAAAGTGAGGAGGCAGAGGCGGTGCACGGTGAGGGAGAGACAGGGCACACGGCTGTGAGGCAAGTCGGCCCGTGTATGTTTGGGGTGCAGAGTTGGGCTGTCTTAATGCTGACAGGCCCCTGGTTAGTCCTGCTCCGACTGATCCTATGACTCCTAAGAGTTTCAAAAGATGGATCGTTTATAAAAATTTTAATTATTGGGGCACCTGGGTGGCTCAGTTGGTTGGGCGTCTGCCTTTGGCTCAGGTCGTGATCCCGGAGTCCTGGGATCGAGCCCCGCATGGGGCTCCCTGCTCAGTGTGAGCCTGCTTGTCCCTCTCCCTCTGCCCCTCTCCCCTGCTCGTGTTCTCTCTCTTTCTTTCAGTGTCTGTCTCTCTCTCAAATAAATAAATACAATCTTAAAAAAATTAATTATTAATGTTTCTTTCTTTCAGTTCATATGTTTTCAGATGTCTTGAAGATACTGGTAATTTTCATTAACAGTTCCAGGTACCCAGGCAGTGACATTCATACAACAAAATTCCTAAAAAGAATATTTGTATTTTAAGAATCAGGACAAGAAATGTAAATTCCAAATCCTGGTTGCCCCTCACCCTATTAATTTTCATCCTCACATTGCTCAGGATATTTCAAACTTGCACAGCTTCCAAAAAATGATTTTTTAAAATTAAAATCAGTCTACAGAAAACAGATACATAAAATACAGTTTAAAATACATTTCTAAACCCTCACCAGGTTTTCTTTCAAATGCAGAACTGATTAACATCAGAGCGGTGTTAAGCTCCTCCACGGAAGAGGCCCCATGACCTCCTGTTTCTGACATGCCATGATCACCACAAAGCACCAGCAAATTGGGTACAAGAGTCTCTCTCTCCCACAAGGCAAAGGAAAAATATTTCAATTGCATTCAGACTGAGGAGAATAGACGACCTTGTTAAGGAAACAGCTGTAGATTTTACCTTTACTTTATAAATAGTAGCTCTTTACAAATGAGTTAGACTTTTTTTTTAACCTACGAGCTTACAGCTAGATCAAAGGGTGAAAGACAAATATCATAAATAAAACAAACGGAATCGTAGGGAGGTCATGGGGCACAGGAGGGTTATATTTAGGGCCTCTCAGGCAGAGGATTTGGGCCTGGTTTCTGTCTTTGCCACTGCTGAGCTGTGACAGCCTAGGCACATGCCTTGTCACGCCTGTCTCCTTACGTGTCACACGGGATTGGCTCTCAGCCTGGGAACCAGCCAAGGGACTCTGCTGCTCCTGGATGTTCCCAGGCAGGCTCTGCCTAGCTCTTGCTACTTCGTCACCTGGAATGCAACTTCACAGAGGGCGTATCTGCCCCTCCCTCCCTTCAAGGCTCTGCTCCCATCTCACACATCCTGAAGGACGGCTGCTTTCACCATTCTGCTTCAAATTACAGCTTCTCTCTCAGATGCCGTTCCCACCTCCTGCTCTGTTTTCTTAGTGTACTTATGTACTTGTTGATTACCCTCGTCTGTCCTTCCTGTCTACAGTATAAGCTCTACAGATGCCTGGACAGGCGTTCAGGAACTAGTAGTGGGATGAATGGTCAATGGTGGACATAGTCAGAACTGCTGGGAGGCTGAGCTTGTGCTCTGTGCTTACAGGCGAACTGAGTGATGGTGGGCGTGGCGTTCACCTAGGTCTCAAGCCCACTTCAGGAACCTGGTATCTCCTAGGAGACGCTGGCACGGCGACACTCTCATGCTGCATGGCGCACCAGCGAGCCTTACCTCGGACAGCAGCGAGGTGTGGATCTTCATCAGGATGCTGTCCATCTCCCGGAGTTTGTGCCCGATCAGAGGGCTGCTGGGCCCAGAGACGTGGCCGATGTGGTCCAGCCCGAGGTAGTGGAGGATTAACACATCCCAATCCCCTCTTTGTAATACTTTATCCAAATGTCTCGTAACATTATCATCCACCTACAAAGGGGAAAAAGTACGTATGAACGGCTTCCTTATTTCCCTTCACCTACACTCTCCAAGGGAAAGTGATACAGTCCTTTTAAAATCTAGGTGTTTGTTTTAGGTAACAGGACTCAGAGTCCGACAAGACCAAAAAAACCGCTAAACACAAACAGAAAAATCTGTCATAAAAAAGTCAAACAAATATTAGCATTAGACGAAGCTTTCACTAATATCGTCCTCATGTTTCTAAGGTACAGATAGAACATACCATACAGGTAATTTAAATGAGAATTGTTCTAACAAAAATGTTCTGTGGGACCCCTACTGGGAATTAACTAACACTAAGCAGATGACCAAGTCCCACAGGTGCCAGAGTTCAGGTGACTGGTGGGGTGAAGCTGAAACCATTTAAGTGTGTCCTATGAGAAGGCTGTTTGGGGAGGACAGAGATACAGCTCTGAGCCTGGTCAGCCCTGACCATTCAGCTGGCCCACCTCTCTCCTGCTGAAAAGTCTCTACAAAGGGAAGGGTCTCTGAGTGATGAGACAGAGGATGGGGAAACTCACTCCTGGACAGTAACTGCTGCATGTACAGAGGTCAACTTTAGCAAAGGGTATTAATGTAAGCAAGGCTGCAAATGCTCTACCAGGCCTAGCAAACTGAGCTGGTGTGGGTTTGTCTCTGCTCTCTGGGGCCTCCCTCTGCTTCCAGGGTCAAATTTCTAACTAGAGGTCTAATCACACCCTTTTTCCTTGCTGGACACTGCACTCCCAGCACAAGGCAATGCCCTTCAGGACCAGGCTCCACCCAGCTGACCATCTGTCCTCCCACCTCCCCACTGGGGACACTGCTGCACTAATAGGAGAACCAGTAGCCTCAAGGATCCCAAGGAAGCCACGGAGTCCTCAGGCTCTGCCCTGTACCGATGCTGCCACCCCCATTCTGTCCACTTGGGAAGTCCCCACTCACTTCTCAAAACAGCTTAAATGGCTCCTTGCTGGGAAGCCCTTCCTGATCCTCCATACCCCATCAACAGGTGTTTACCTGTTCCAGGAGAACTTTCCTCACACCTCCATCAGGGTTTATGACCCTGGGTTGTAAATGATTATGTGAATGAACAACGTCTACCATCTCTCCATACCTCTCCCAGTTACTAATAAAAGCCACCTGTAAAACAATTTTGCCTCTCACGGACAGGGTATCAGACTCTGTGTAGTATGACAAAGTCTTCTCATTTTAAAAACTGACCTCTGTATAATCTGACACAAAAAATGAGGTTGTTCCATCATACTCCACAAAATGCTTTGGGAATAATTTCACCCATGTTTCGTCTCCATAAAAGATCATTCTTTTCCCAGCTGCTTTTGCCTGTGTGATCACGTTGTCTTCCAACAGTGCGGGGGAATTGAGGTTCCTGACAACATCAATGAAGCCGGGGAGGCTCCCTGTCATCAATGCCTGCAGGAGGAAACATTCAAGAAATTAGACTATGGAATCCAAAGCACAGCATGGGAAGGAGTGCCGAAGATCATATTATGGATGAAAGAGGAGAGCATAAAACTAGGACATCCCCAATCCTGGAAGCTGGGTCAGTGGTAGGACAGAGGGGCAAGCTGCACACATTCTTGGAAAACTAGCAAACCTGATCTCAAAGACTTGGCTGTATTTCAGCCAATGAGAGGATGAAGGAGGAGGCTGTGGGCAGCTGGATGACAGTGGTGGACAGAAAAGCTGTATGTCATAGCAACTGAAGACAATGGCAAAGCACGGTATGCACCGAAAACATGAACCTGTATACTCAGCTTCCCACCAGGTCCTCACCTAAGCTTCAAAGCTGCTCTGCGTGACAAGCAAACTCCGTGTACTCATCTTACAACCCAGCAATTCTAATGTCCATGCCATGTGAACGAGCAGCCTCTCACACACCCTGGGAGGAAAGCAGTCTCTAAGCAAGAACTCTTCGAAATTCTCATAGAAAACTGGCCCAGGGATGCTGGTGGGACACGCCTGCTCCAAACACACACACACACACACACACACACACACACACACACAGCACTGTAATTTCTGGGAGCAAACAGTGGGTGTGACACATCCCCATACCTTTCTGACACAGAATTATGTCAACAACCCCCTCGCTTTAGCACAGAGTCTAAGAGGCCAGAGTAATGGGTCATGTGTCTCCTGTGACCTGGAGTTACCCAACAACCCATGACACTGGCACCCAGGAGCCTACCCGTGCAATGAAAATAAACAGAAATCTGGATAATGCCATTAGGCATAATTTTGCCAGGTCTTAACAGCAAAAAAAGCAAATATGAATTAACCTGATTTCTGGAATGCCAAAGGAGCTTGGCAAATCCTCCTCCCAAGAGCAATGATAACATGGGATAGAACTGCCCAAAACAACCATTTCAAGACTTTGAAAACTTACCAAGGATATACAAATTGAGAAGTTCTTATCTAAGACAAACTACTGCATCTCACTAAGAGCTGTAAGCACCTGTGGTGTTTTCACATAGGCTGCTCCCCTTCCCCCACCCTTGTGATGTATGTGATGTAGTGGCCATGGGGTCCTCGAGGGGTCCATCTGACCTGGAGCTGCACAGAGAAGTCCCATGCCAGGGGTGTGTTGAAAACAAGGAAGGCCAACATCACAGCTGCCTAAGGCACCAATGCTGTTTGTGGTAAGAGACAAGCCCAACATTTAAAAATGGGATCTGGGGGAAACCTGGGTGGTTCAGTTGGTTAAGCGTCTGCCTTCAGCTCAGGTCATGATCTCGGGGTCCTGGGATTGAGCCCTGCATCGTCGGGCTCCCTGCTCAGCATGGAGTCTGCTTCTCTCTCTCTCTCTGCCTCTCCCCCAGCTTGTACTCTCTCTCTCGCTCACTCTCTCTCAAATAAATGAATAAAATCTTAAAAAAAAAAAAAAGGAATCTGGGTTAGTGGCGCCCAGGTGGCTCAGTTGGTTAAGCGTCTGACTCTTGATCTCAGGGTCCTAAGTTCAAGGTCCACCTTGAGCTCTGTGCTGGGCATGGAGACTACTCAAAAAAAATTAAAATACAAAAAAAAAATTAAAATGGGGTCTGTGGAATGAGACAGGTAACAGCAGATTTCTGTAAGATCCAACAGAGCTGAGTGCACACACAGGGCTGACTGTGCACTCTGGAGAGATCAGACAGTGCCTAGTTACCCATTCCTTCCAGCTGAACAGGAGACCCTGCTCACACAAAGTGACACGGCAGGTTTATTAGGTGCCTGAACAGTGAGTACGAACCACACACAGACCCCTGGAGAGGGTGGAAGGCCTACCGTGTTCAGGCACAACCTCTGACCAGTCACGGGCTAACCACGAACTATGTTGACCCAGGGCTGACCTTTCAGAAGACCAGCTCAAAAATAAAAACAATTTAAAACGAAAATAAGCAAATACCAGTTACTGTTCACTCCAGGGGAGACAGACTCTGCAGAATGAGTTTAGGCAAGTAACTCACTGACAAACCGACAAAGTGATAGCGACGACTACCCCTCCTGGGTGGGGGATCAGAATCAGAGTTGAGTTGGGGGTTGCATGGGTATACCACATTTGTTAAATCTCACCACACTGTACACATAAAAATGTCTGCCCTGCACTCTGTGAAAATTCTATCTCAATGAATTATTTTTTTAAAACGTGAGCCTCTCTTTCACCCCAAATTTTACTACTTATAGGTAACCAGTTACTTTGGGTAAGTACCCTCTCATACTTTTTCCTGTATGTGTACAATCACAAATATACAATGGTAATGAACTATATAAACAATTCTGCAACTTGCTTTTATTTTTCCATTAATAACACCCTGAACTTCTTTCCCCAGAAAACACACAGCTACTTCACTTCTTTTTTTTAGCAGCTACAAAGTACTCCAGTATTTGGACCGAGACCATTTTAATGGACACGTATTTTAACAAGCTTGCAATGCAAGTGCCATTTGACCTGAGACCTGAAGGCTGACATGTTGTCTAGGGGAGGGGAAGGAAGGTACAGTGGGGCTTTCCAGGGGGAACACAGCAAACTGTGAAAGCCCCAAGGCTAAAAGAGGGCAGCACACTTGGGGTATGTGTGATCTATGTGGATGAGTGACACAGGAAGAGGGAAAGCAGCTCAGATGAGGGTGAAGAGGTAAACAGGGACAGTAACATGCAGCCTCGAGGCAGGGTTTGAAGAGGAGCACCACGACCTGGTTTGTTTGGACAGGACTTGGGCACGAGGAGGTGCTGGGAGACTTTTACAGTCCTGGCTGGAGACCACAGCAGACTGGACTAGGGTGGCAGCAGTGCAGGGGCTGGCTCAGTGTTGAGAGTACCTGTCTAACCTCATTTCATACGAAGAAGAGGTCATCATCACTCTTTATATTTCTACAATGTGATAGACAGAAACTGGGCTTACAGATTGCTTTAGTTCACCTTGCCCTGATTACTAGAACAGAATCTTTTCCTGTGTTTACTCGCCATTTCAATGTCTTCCTTTGTGGATTTCTTTATATCCTTTGCCACTGGATTGTTGTCCTTGGTCAGATGCTCTTTACACATCATGGGCTTAACATCTTGTTTGTGATGTCAACTGTAAGTAAGTTTTCCAGTTTAACATTTGTCAGCCGACTTGATTTATAGTGTCTTCCACCACATAATGGTTTTTGGCTTCCATGTGGTCTAATCTGTCCATCTTTTTCCCAGCGGCTTTTATAAGGTACTTGCCTCCTTCTCCCACTAGGCTGTGTTCCCACTGACATTTCGAGGGAACACTTGGTCCCTTCACCCCAGGAAGCATGCAGGCAGCTGGGAGCCCTAGGAAGTCTAAGTGAGAGCCCAAGCCTGCCATCACCTTGGAGGTCATCCTGTGGTGGTTGTGGCCTTAGGAACAGTAGTTTCTTGCCTTCTGACAATGAAGGAGGGCTCTGCAGAGACTACTGGAAGAAGATGTGGCCTGGTCACCCTACTCATCAGTGACCAACAGAGCTCTCGATCCAGACACACATAGGCTTAGGTTCGGTTTCTGATGCCAGCTGTGTGGTTTTACCAGGTCAAGCTTGTTTCCTCATCTGGCAAGTGGAGAAGACGGCAGTGCCTGCCTCATGGAGCCTAGGCTATGGGGCTGTTGTGACAGCACATGACATAATGCCTGTGCTCTGGTGCTCACTGCAGTCAGTTGGTCAGTACCTGCTCCTTACTGTGACTATAAACTCCGGAAGAAAGGAAAATCATTCACAAATTACTTAACACGAGAAAGTGCTATGAGGGGCATTAGTCTTGAGTCGCTAACATCAGTGTTTCGTGACAACTGCATCAACACCTCAAGATTAATTACGTCCCTTCCCTAACAGGAGGCAAGGTAGGGGATACACTCCTTAGCCAACACCACCCAATCCTACCAAATTCTAAAGCGGTGTAACCCTAACTCCAGTATCTACTTCCTGTTCTAGCTCCTCCCTGCTGGCGAATGAGGAGCAAGAACCTGCAAAGGCCTGAAAACAAAATAAACAAAATGAAGCACAACACTGGTTTCATGAAATGACACAAATGGACTGGAAATGGGAGGCCCTAAGAACCACAGTAGTCGACATGCAGGTCTAGACACAGCCTGGAGCCTGCACACCCACTTACATGCTTTCTCATAATCCTACTTAGATTCCTCACCAGAATGAAGGAGGAATGGGTTCCTTCCACACCCTTGATAGAGCAGCTAAAGAAATCAGTGCTCCTGGTGGTGAGGAGCCTGGATGCCTCTCTTCTAGCTTTCACATGACTGGTCTCAGCAGAAAGAGCACTCTTGAGAGGCCATCCCTGAGCTTCTTGACTAAAGGTACCCCACTCCCCCCTGCTCATCACCGTCATATTCTCCTTCCTGATTCCTTCCACAGCACTTATCACTTTCTGAAATTACCTTGATTATTAATATATATACTTACACATTTTCTGTCCCCTCAATTAGAAATTAAGCTCCGTAAAGATAGGACACTTGCTGTCTTGGTCTTCACTGAATCCCTCTTATCTAAAACAGTGTGTGATACACAGAAGATGCTGCTGAGTGAAGGACATACTACATCCAAAAGTTGCAGAGCGTGGGAAACTCCAGAAAGTCAGTCAATGAAAGGTGCGGCATTAACCCTTTCAATCCCAGACTGTTTTATTCATCCAGTAAACAATTACTGAGCACCTACTAAATACTGCCCTCAAACTTTGAATCAAAAGTGGCTCCTTCTCACCAAATAATAAGATGTCACATGATCGGCCATAGACTATTTTACCATACCAGCAACATATTCACAAAGTTTTAAGCTCCTCTGTCCCTTTCTGCCTCCTCCCCTTTACTCATCCTTCCAGTTTAACCTTGAGTGTAACTTCCTCAGGCAGGCTTTTCTGACCCTCAGTCTAAATTGAGCCCCTTCCCACCCCGCCCGGTAATGAGCATCACATCCTGCTCTTTCTCATCATGCATTAATCACATTTTAAAACTGCAAATTAATTCGTCTGCTCATTTGTTGAATGGTTATGTTTCTCATAGGTGACTAAAAGCTCCATGAAGGCAGATACTATTTTACCCCAACTGCATACCCATTACAGTATTGACACATAGTAGTTGCTTAATAAACAGTTCTTAAGCCAAGCAATAATAGCTGTACTCCTCCTCCTCTTCTTCTTCTTCTTTTTTTTTTTTTTTTTTTTAACATAGTTTACGGGTAAAGCACTATCCACTCCAAAGCCACACTCACTAGGCTGAACACCTCAAAGTGAGTTATACAGTAGAAACAGTGGTAACTGTTGAGGCCAGATCATGCAGGTTTGGTCATTATTTATACCACAGCTGTGGAGGACAAGTCATCTAACTTATCTGAGTTTGCTTTCTTTTTTTTTTTTTTTTTAAGATTTTATTTTTATTTATTTGACAGAGATAGAGACAGCCAGCAAGAGAGGGAACACAAGCAGGGGGAGTGGGAGAGGAAGAAGCAGGCTCATAGTGGAGGAGCCTGACGTGGGGCTCGATCCCGTAACGCCGGGATCACGCCCTGAGCCGAAGGCAGACGCTTAACGACTGTGCCACCCAGGCGCCCCCTGAGTTTGCTTTCTTATCTACAAAGTCAAGAGACTGAACTAGATTAAGCCTAAAGGCTCCTTTCTGGAATGTAAGTGACCCACTGATGATTAGAAAAGAGACCAGGTTAGCAAGGAGGGCACTATCTTTTGGATTAGGCTGACCTGAATGATCTGGCTCTAAATACTTTATGCTTTCCACGAAGTGTGAACTTTGGGCTACTTGACAAGAGACACAAATCATGGGTCTCAGTTCTATCCTATCTTGTCAGGCTTTGTCGGCATTTTATTGCCCCAGCCAGGTGGACAGCACTAAACTAATTTCCACCAAGTTAAAATTGGGACTCCAAGTGAAAGAGCACGGAGCCCCTTGGACCCTCCCGAAGAGCGAAACCACGACTTACGACACATCAAGTCAAACTGTTTACCTTGATTCGAGGCATAGTAACTGTAGGCAGCTTTGCTTCAGCCACAAAACTGTGGGATGCTCCTTTCTCCACAAGGTAAGTTGTGTAGGGCATGTATTTCACACCCTTTGACCCAAACACAAAATCGTCTCTCAAGCCATCTATCAGCATAATAACAACTTTTCTGAATAGAGGTGGTGGGAGCTTGGTCCAGTTGGAACTGGCTCCTAAAAATGTTTGAAAGGAAAAAGGAAATTGAATTTTAAACTGTATTTAGCACCCAAGCACCTTATAATCTACTTCTGGCCTACTTCTCCAGCATATATGCTGTCATATCTACCTATCTCAACCCAAAGAAAAGGACCTGATATCAGTAGTGTGGGGATGACAAGGAAGCAGAAGGAGCCCCAGTATGAACCATGAATTGCCCTTTGCACGGTGAGTACTGGGAAAGGCGAGTCCCTTCGTGAGATTCCTGGATATTTGACACTTAGGGAGCTTGATTCAAAACACAGTGCAGCAGGTAGGGGATGGGCAAGCGTCTACAAATTGTGTCTACGCAGTCAGTGGCTGGTATCGTGTGGACCTGGTCAAAAACGGGAGAGCCTTTACCTAGTGTGTACTGCTGGGTAGGCGAGGGCTACTGGGCGGGGTGGGGGGAAGGGGTCTTGGAAAAATGTCATAGAAGAAAACGCGGGGGTCGGTCAGCAGGAATCTTATCTGTAGTGTCTTACTGAGCGAAAAGGGTGCCTAGAAAAGGGAGTGACGCGCTGGCCGGTTCAGGGAAGGGGGCGGGGGGTGTGACTGGATGAGCAGACGTCGGGAGAGGCGGGCGCCTGGGTGCGGAGAGCTTTCTTTGCCGCCACGAGGGAGGAGAGCGAAGTGTGGCTGGCAGTGGTGGGGGCCACAAAGCTGTGCGATACAGAAAGAGGCTTCCTGGGTGTGGGGACCTGAAGAGAAGAGGAGAGCACTCGGGATCCTCGAGAAGTCCGAGAGGCGAGGCTCGTAAGGAGGGTCCTCTGGCGAAAGTGGGGCCCGGGGAGCAGAGACGGCCGGGGAGGGGTCCGTACCAGCCGAGGGTTCGGGCGCTGGGGGCTCTGCTTGGTGCTCCGTCCTGGAAGAGGAACGAACCGGAGCCGGGAAGAATCCCCGAAGGAAGAGCGCGACCCCGAGCACCTCGATCACCACGCAGCAGGCGGCAAAGGTCCCGGAGCCCAGTCGCATCGTGCCCACCCGCTGGGCCAGGATCCCGGTTCCCTGACCCCAGCAGGAGCCTCGCCCGGCATGAGCTGCTTCCGGGAGCTGCCCCTGAACAAGCGTGAACTGGCCCGCATAACAGGCGCCGGCTCAGGGTGTCATCACGCCCGCCGTCGCGCCGGAAATACGCAAAAGGGAGGGCGCAAGCGGGTGCTGGGAGTCCACACTCCCCGGACCCCTTGCGAGTACTTCCGGCGCGTGCTCTGGCGAATTCCCTCAGGCCTGCGAGGCCCCGCCCCCGCGTTCCAGCCGGGCCTGTTGGGTGTGTTTCGTAGGTAGCGAAACGTACCGTGTGCCATGCCCCCTGCTAGGAGCTTTCCCCTCATATCGGCCTGCTGAGTCAGGTGCCGTCGCCCCCGGAGCCCTCACCTCTCATGGGCAGGTGTGTGCCGAGCGCGCCTTCAACCTGCGCCGCTGTTCCGTCGCTAAGTGACCTGGAGGAGGTCGGGCCGACTTCCTGGATCAGGGCGTCCCGTGCAGATTGGACCCCAGGTCATTGCTGAGGCCCCGTGCAGACTCCTTTGCTGGCCGGTGCCTCTTCCCCCGGCTCTGTGTGTGCTGGGGACCGGCAGTTCAAGCGTGGCTGGTGGGAAGGGCTGAGCTGTGGAGGTCGCCCCCCCGCCGCCGCCCCCCCCCCAGCCCTGGGCTGACAGCTTGCAGTAGAAAGTAGAGGGGGTTGACTCTGGCGCCTGCTCGCAGCTCCACTGGTATCAAGCTGTGGGACTCTCCAGCTGCGATCACGCCCTCCTTGCCGGAGCCTTCGCTCCGTAAGTCGCACAGACCCAAGCCCCATTCCCACGGCCGAGGCCGACTTGAAGGTGTGTCTACAGGCCTTAAATGTGCCCCTGAGCGACCTCAAGCTCTGATGAGGGCAGGTTTCTACCACCTTCTCCCCAGTGCTCACTCACCATAAGTGTTTTAATAATAACCGCTACACAACAGCTGGGGTTTATCTAGTTACCACCTGCCAGGCACTAGGTCACGCCCTTGAAGTTATTTTATTTGATCGTCTCAAGAATCCTTTAAAGTAGTCATTATTCTTTATTGCAGACCAAGAAATGTTGAAGTAATGTGTCTAAAGTGACACAGCTAAAAAGCCTCAAAGATTTGCAGCTAGCAGTCTGAGGGCGTGTGCTCTGAATCTCCACACTTCGTTGACTTGTAAGAAAAACAAAGAGCACGTCCTCCCTTACAAGGGTCCTTGTTAGGGGCTGAGTTTTGTCCTCCCGAAAAGTCATATGTTGACATCCTAACTCTCAGTACTTCAGAATGTGATTGTATTTGAAGAGAGGGCTTTTATTTATTTATTTATTTGTTTGTTTGTTTATATTTTTATTTATTTATTTTGCACACAAATCAGGCTTTATTATCGATCTCCACACCATTCGATTATAAGTTTTTACCCTCACGTTCTTTTTTTTTCCATCATTAAAAAAAATTTTTTTTATTATGTTAGTCACTATACGGTACATCCCTGGTTTCTGATGTAAAGTTCGATGATTCATTAGTTGCGTATAACACCCAGTGCACCATGCAATACGTGCCCTCCTTACTACCCATCACCAGCCTATCCCATTCCCCCACCCCCTCCCCTCTGAAGCCCTCAGTTTGTTTCTCATAGTCCATAGTCTCTCATGCTTCATTCCCCCTTCTGATTACCCCCCCTTTCTTTATCCCTTTCTTCCCCTACTGATCTTCCTAGTTCTCATGTTCCATAGATGAGAGAAATCATATGATAATTCTTTCTCTGCTTGACTTATTTCACTTAGCGTTATCTCCTCCAGTGCCGTCCATGTTGCAGCAAATGTTGAGAAATTGTTCTTTTTGATAGCTGAGTAATATTCCATTGTATATATGGACCACAACTTCTTTTTATTTGTATTTGAAGAGAGGGCTTTTATTTATTTATTTATTTTTATTTTTTAAAGATTTTATTTATACATTTGACAGAGATAGAGACAGCCAGCGAGAGAGGGAACACAAGCAGGGGGAGTGGGAGAGGAAGAAGCAGGCTCCCAGCAGAGGATCCTGACGTGGGGCTCGATCCCAGAACGCCGGGATCACGCCCTGAGCCAAAGGCAGACACTTAATGACTGAGCCACCCAGGCGCCCCTGAAGAGAAGGCTTTTAAAGACATAAGTCAAAATAAGGTATTAACTTTAAAAATAAAACTGTCAGTTATTTTACCAGCCAAGTAGGTTTATTAGGAAATGGCAGAGAATTGTAATGCAAGACCAGCAAAGTATAGCAAAACCATAGAAGAGGCTCTTTTATTTTTATCTATTGATTTTTTAAAGTAGACTCCACCAGCATGGAGCCCAACAGGTCTTGAACTCACAGATACTTTGTGTCTCCTCTATGTCTGTGAACCTCTAGGATGGACAGGACTCACCTGTGGTCACACTTGGATTAGAGGTTGAGCTAGGACATTGCTTTTTTGCCTCTCAGTGTTGAGCTCTAAAAGAGGAGTGAAATATCTGACTATTTCAACTCAACTCCAGTCAAGGATTTTGGAAGGTCTCAGAGATCATGCAGAGCCCTTCCACTCTCCTATCTGGGAAGGGTGCTGCTATCCCCACTCTGCCTGGGAAGCTCCAGATTCTAGTACAGCCCTGACCCAGAAGGGCACTCAGTAGACATATGTGGATTTATACGGATTTGGTTTCTGTGGCCTACCCGCCCCCATGTGCAGCCTTTTGGGGGCTGGAGGCATTCTCCTGGCGCCAGCTGGATCCTTCATCCCATCTGAATGATCAGCAGTAGACAGTCAGGTCTCAGACAGAACAGTCCTTGGCCTTTGATCATCCAGGTAAGCATCTGTGGTCTTCCAGCTCAGGCCAGCCTGGGTCTTGACAACCCCCATGGCCAATTATTAAGCTGACTGTGCTCCTGACAATTTAACAGGTCCATGGACAGTGTAGACAGCCCCTTGGGATGTTTCCATTGCCACTATCTGTGTGGTTGAGATAAGCACCTTCTCCCTCATAGCCTGCCTGTCTGCCTGCCAAGAGAGGTAATAACCTTCCAAACCTAGAATGTATCTCTGGTCCCAGCACCCATACAGCAGACTGGCCCTGCAGTCTTTTGGCCTCCAGTTATAATGCAAATATTTGACATGCATACTTGTTAGGAATCAAGGATATAGGAACAACTGTGTGTCCCAGCAGGCAGTATCTCACTGAGACTGCATGCATGACCCAGGGTCTGTGGCCTTTGAACAGCCTGCCAAGTATGGATTCTGTGCTGTGGGATAATCCTTGAGCCTCCCACTGCTTCACTGAGCACTAATTTCCTCACCACCCACACATCTGGTCTCTCTCTTTGTAAAGGAGAGAGAAGAGACTAGAAAATGAGCCAGTTTGTTCTTTGGAGATGGGTGATTAATGTGGGGGCAGGTGTCACTCCAGGGCTCCCTCCTCCCAGGGACATGAGTGAGATCTGTGTGCCTTCCAGTCTCTGAGACATGAGGACCCAGTGCCCAGGGCAGGAGTCTTGTTTCCCACCAACAGCAAAGTTGCTTTTTCAGCAAGTGGAAGAGTGTGTTGTCATCGTGGGAGAACAGCAGGAGCACTGGATGGGCAGCTGCAGCCCTGACCCTAAGTGACCCCTTCCTTCCCTGGGCTTCAGACCCCACAGCCGTGCAGTCAGCCACCAGTGATGTGGAATCTGCTGCTTTCCCAGCCTGGCATCCATTCTCACGTCCAAGTCCAGCATCTCAGCTTGCCTTTGGGAACCACATCTCGCCTGCCTCCCATCCAAACAGTTCCAGAGGGCAGACCCCACTCTCCACCCACCTCAGAGATGGGCGTGTGATCCAAGTCTACCCAACCCCATGCTCTGTTCTCTGGGTGCTCTAATGGCTTCAACGATGAGAGTGTGACCCAAGCTGGGCCAAAGACACTGAAAGCCATGACTTTTCATGGAACCCAAGGGAAAGAGAAATCCTTCCCAGTAGAATGGATGGTGAGTGGGTGTCAGCCTGGAGTTGTGGGGAGGCCCCAGATGCAGTGAGAGAGAGTGTGCCTGGGAATGGGGCCACCCCAGAGCACTTAGCAGGATGGAGGGTTAGAGAGGGTCCAGGTCACACTGTGAAAATGTGAGCCCTTGGGCCTGCCAGGTCCAAACCTCTTACGAGTAATAATTTTTTCCTGACCGTTTAAAAATATTAATTTATTTTACTTCAGTCAGTGTGTCCAGTTCCTTTCAAGCCAAAAAGTCCCAGCTGGCATATCAGAATCTACAATCCCTGAGACTCCCTGTGCACAGTGTCCTCACTGGGCAGGGCACGGCTGGGGAGAGGAAGACTGAGTGGGGTCAGGTCTCAGGGGAGCTCCAGAACACCTCTGTCCCTGTTCCTTCCCTGTCCTGGGAGAGGAAAACCTTGAACAGTGAGCAGAGAACCAGCAGGAGGAAGGGGCCTTGGATGGCTAATTGGTCTGCTTGTTTTTTCCTTATTTTAGGGTCCCTTTTGTTAAGGTGTATTTTTACTAAGAAATCACCCATTTCCTCTAGGTTTCCTGTCTGGTGCAATAAGTTTCTTTTATTTGACTTTAATTTCTTTCTAGTCTTCCACAGAATTGTCACAATTCATGAACAAATATTGATGTGTTATTTTTTTAAATGTTTTTTTATTATATTATGTTAGTCACCATACCGTACGTCCTTGGTTTTTGATGTAAAGTTGGATGATTCATTAGTTGCGTATAACACCCAGTGCACCATGCAATACGTGCCCTCCTTACTACCCATCACCAGCCTATCCCATTCCCCCACCCCCCCTCCCCTCTGAAGCCCTCAGTTTGTTTCTCATAGTCCATAGTCTCTCATGCTTCATTCCCCCTTCTGATTACCCCCCCTTTCTTTTTTTTTTAAGATTTTATTTATTTATTCGACAGAGATACAGACAGCCAGCGAGAGAGGGAACACAAGCAGGGGGAGTGGGAGAGGAAGAAGCAGGCTCATAGCGGAGGAGCCTGATGTGGGGCTCGATCCCACAACACCGGGATCACGCCCTGAGCCGAAGGCAGACGCTTAACCGCTGTGCCACCCAGGCGCCCCTACCCCCCCTTTCTTTATCCCTTTCTTCCCCTGCCGATCTTCCTAGTTCTCATGTTCCATAGATAAGAGAAATCATATGATAACCTCATTTTGTGAAATTGTCTGCATCCATATTAAGCTGAAAATGAGTTTATACTGATGCCTCCAACCTGGTCCACCACCACATGACTATTGTGATCTTCTCCCTTTGCTGATTTGTAACTTCCCACTCCAACAGTGAGAAACCTGGTGTCGGTGTCTCACGGGTGTCTGTCTGTCGTTGGTGTCTCACGGGTGTCTGAGGACAGGGCCGTCAGTCTCCCTCGATGTCTGTCGTCGGTGTCTCCCGGGTGTCTGAGAGCAGGGCTGTCCGTCTCCCTTGACGTCTGTCGGCGGTGTCTCATGGGTGTCCGTCTGTCGTCGGTGTCTCTGGGTGTCCGTCTGTCGTCGGTGTGTCCCGGGTGTCTGAGAGCAGGGCTGTCCGTCTCCTTCGACGTCTGTCGTCGGTGTCTCACGGGTGTCCGTCTGTCGTCGGTGTGTCCCAGGTGTCCGAGGACAGGGCTGTCCATCTGCCTCGACGTCTGTCGTCGGTGTCTCCCGGGTGTCTGAGAGCAGGGCTGTCCATCTCCCTCGATGTCTGTCGTCGGTGTCTCACGGGTGTCCGAGGACAGGGCCGTCAGTCTCCCTTGATGTCTGTCGTCGGTGTCTCCCAGGTGTCCAAGAGCAGGGCTGTCCGTCTCCCTCCACGTCTGTCGGCGGTGTCTCCCAGGTGTCGGAGAGCAGGGCTGTCCGTCTCCCTCGACGTCTGTCGTCGGTGTCTCAGGGGTGTCCGAGGACAGGGCTGTTCCCTGTTCAGTATTTCACGGAGGAGGAGGAGGGAGTTGGGAGGGTTGTTCTGAAGGAAAGTCCACTGGAGAAAAGCATGGGTTTGGGGTGATGGAGGCTTCTCCCTGGCTGAGCTGCAGGGGTGGTGATTTCTGGGAGGAGGTGAAACCCACGTCTTCCCCTTTGGGGCCTGTGACTGATGAGTCTCTGCTGTGGGGCCTGTAACTGACACTGAGTGGTCGGCTCCCCCGCCCAGCGCCCCTTCTGGAGTCCCCAGTCCACTGTACTGAGGTTTCCTTTCATGCATTTTCACAGTTCTAACCATTTTTTGGTGGAGCATTGTGGAAAATTCGAATTCCAGATCCCTCTGCTTCTCCTGCACCCAAGACACAGGGGCCACCGATGTCATCCTCCCACAAGTCTCTTGCTAACCTGTGGCCTCCTACACTGGCGAGTGGCCTCTCTGCGGTGGGTGAACTGGGTCTGGGAGGACGTGGCCTCCATCAGGAAGCTTGATGTGGGCTCTGCTCCTGTGACCTGGTGCTGACCTGGTTGTTTGTAAGAGTACTTGACTCTGGGTTGATTTCAAGGTGCAGTGAACCTGTCACAGAGCACAAATACGCTTTATCTCCACCAGAGCACAAATACGCTTTATCTCCACACTCAGACTCCCCAGCTGTTGTTTCTTTACCACACGGGATACTTCAATGCGTTTTACCCCGAACAGGGACACGCTCCCACGGAACCACCACGTAGCCCTGAACGAGGAAATCACCGCGGTTTCCATATTATAATCCAGACCACAGGTCCACTTGAACTGTCGCCACCTGCCCCACTGTCTGAAATGTCCTGCTCCATTCGGATCCAGTTTTCTTCTTCCGGAACTGCTCCTGAGACTTTCCCATATTTGCACAACCCTGATGGATTTAAGGAGCACAGATGGCTCCAATCTGGGTGGCCTTTTCTGGGTGGCTTATGTCACTGGGGCTGTTTTCAGTGTCCATCCACGTGGTGACACGTATCGGTCCTTCATTTTTTCACTGTGACTAAACATAGTAACATTTACCACTTAAAACTTTTCAGGTTCACAGTTGTCTGGCCTTAGCTGAGTTCACACGGTGGTACATCATTCTCTAGAACTTTTTCTTTCTCCCCGAGGGAGACTGCATGCATGAAACACCAACTCCCCATTCCCCTTTCCTCTCAGCCCTGCAGCCACGTTCAACTTTCTGTCTCTAGACACCTCATACAGGTGGAATCACACAGTATCTACCCTTCTGTGAAAGCCAGCATCCTGTCCTTGTTCCCGATTTCGGAGTAGAGCTGTCAATCTTCAGACTTGAGCATGGTGTTTGCTATAGATTTATTGAAAAAGATTACCCCTTATTCCTGTTTTCATGAGTGTTTATATCAGCAACAGACATTGGATTTTGGTTAGAACCTTTTCAATTAATATGACCACATGTTTTTATTTAAAAATTTATTGCGGAGTATAACATTGCTTGTTTTCAGTATATTGAACAAACTTTGAGATGTTTGTGAAGAGACACTTATGATGTACAATATATTTAAGAGCTCTTGGTTTTGCAATTTTTCTGATCAGGCTTCTTACATCTATTTTAAGACAGGTGTAGGAATGTATTTGCTGATTTTGTGATGATTTCATTGGGGTTGGTATTAGTGGTTAGGATTGGTGTTACGGGTTGTTAGGGTTATGGTTGGGTTAGGGTTAGGGTTAGGGGTCTCCCTGTCCTCTTCCGCACAGAGCCCATTCTCCTCCAGTAACCAGAGTGATCTTTTCGACACAT